>NC_083569.1:51652148-51814648 GCF_027579695.1 Neoarius graeffei | reverse complement strand
CGATGTCCTTACGGCACCGAGGCCTGATATGTTCAAGCAGCCACAGCTACAGGTGAGCTTTTATATGTCCATGTACACATATGCCAATACAGAGCTAAAATCGCTTTATCAGATTGAAAAGCGAGCTTCTCTATGAAATCACACTTCTCCTTCTGTCTGTCTCTGTAGATCTTTAACCTGATGAAGTTTGACAGTTACGCTCGGTTTCTGAAGTCCTCACTGTATCAGGAGTGTATGTTGGCTGAAGTGGAGGGTCGACCTCTCCCTGACCCCCACCATGTGCCCTGTAGCCCCGCCCCCTCTAAGCACAGCTTTATCTCCGAGCTCTCCACTTTCTCCACGCCAAAAAAGGTAACGGGAATCTTTCCATGGAATTGACATTCCATATCAGTTCTTATTTGACTCATGGCACGGACTATGTACTGTTTAATAGTTGGTACACAATTTAATAATGATTTGTTGTTGCATAAAGCTGAAGGATGTACAATTTTGGGAAGGCTTTGGTAACCTGCATGTAGAAGAACATTTTCCACCATGCGTTGTTTTACGTCCTTCTCCACAATGTGGATTAATCTGATGGCTGCAAGCAGTAGACATTTGACTAGATTTCCTGCTGCATTCGATAAATAGGATGTCAAAATAGCCAACAGCGTAGGTGTACTAGCATACTATTTAGAAGAATACAATGAGGATTGGGAGCCGCCCCAAGTATTTGTGACTCTGAAGATATAATTATCTGCTATTATCATCATCTCCTTGGGTTTACAGAAAAGTTTTGAGAATAAAGTCATCATAGTTTTTATTCCTTGATTAATTTGCCTGATATAACAAAGCAGACACCTTTAGCAACCAGCTGGCTAGTGTTTGCATAGTAGCTGAAGCAGAAAATGAAAAGACAGAAAAAATATACACTCTAAAGGTGAGCAGATCTTGGTGATTACAATCACCAAGTTGTAAATGCATGAAGTAAAGAAAACACACCAAAATTATCCATTATTCACTAACCAGTTTGTTATTGCATAGCTAAGACAGTTCAGAGGATAAACAAACACAGATTTGTCAAG
The DNA here is from genome assembly GCF_027579695.1 of Neoarius graeffei. Taxonomy (NCBI): domain Eukaryota; kingdom Metazoa; phylum Chordata; class Actinopteri; order Siluriformes; family Ariidae; genus Neoarius; species Neoarius graeffei. The sequence continues at coordinate 51,813,584 of NC_083569.1, read as the reverse complement.
ATTACACACAGCAAGAGCGAACACATACATCAGTCTACTCGTTCTTGTCCAATTTTGAAATGCAAAAATATGCATAATTCATCAAACATACCTTTTACCCATTAGCCAACGAGCAAAAACAACTTATAAATTCCATAATGCCCTTGAAAAAAAAAATCTACCATTCACTATAAATTAGAGAAGAAATTAATGTCTCACCTGTGGAATATCATCACTCCAAATCTATTTATCTACCTCTTACACTACCGTTCAAAAGTTTGGGGTCACTTTGAAATGTCCTTATTTTTGAAAGAAAAGCACTGTTCTTTTCAATGAAGATCACTTTAAACTAATCAGAAATCCACTCTATACATTGCTAATGTGCTAAATGACTATTCTAGCTGCAAATGTGTGGTTTTTGGTGCAATATCTCCATAGGTGTATAGAGGCCCATTTCCAGCAACTCTCACTCCAGTGTTCTAATGGTACAATGTGTTTGCTCATTGCCTCAGAAGGCTAATGGATGATTAGAAAACCCTTGTACAATCATGTTAGCACCGCTGAAAACAGTTGAGCTCTTTAGAGAAGCTATAAAACTGACCTTCCTTTGAGCAGATTGAGTTTCTGGAGCATCACATTTGTGGGGTCGATGAAATGCTCAAAATGGCCAGAAAAATGTCTTGACTATATTTTCTATTCATTTTACAACTTATGGTGGTAAATAAAAGTGTGACTTTTCATGGAAAAAACAAAATTGTCTGGGTGACCCCAAACTTTTGAATGGTAGTGTATAGTGTAATCTCGTCCCCCACTACCAGACTCCACTTCATACCTCACAACCATTTTTAGGCATGTCACAATATATTGTGACATGATAAATTGCGATACAAATTTATGCAAATTTGAATCGATGAAATAAAAACTGAATCCCGGTTTTTATCAGGCTGCACAATCTTAGTTTTTCCTAGCTGTAACTGTAATTGCATTGTTGAGACAACAGAAAGCACAATAACCTACAATAGCAGGAATGCACATGATTTCACCCTAGCTGTACTGTAAGTAACACAGCTCTAATGCTGCAAAAAAAAAAAAACAGAGCTAAAATGGGAAAGAGCTGTTGTGTGATTGACTGTACAAATAGATTCAACAAGAAATCCGAGCTCTATTTTTACAGACTGCCGAAAGCTAAAGAAAAGAGAAGCAAATGCAGGTAATAAAAATGTTTGTTAAAGTTTATTGAGAAAAGACCTAATTGTTATTAACTTCTTTCAGTTTTAATAAAAGGAACATTTTAGTTAGTAGGCTATTATAGTTTACTCCAACCTTTACAAATGTGGGCATATAATTATTGTTGGTTATTAAGAAAATGAAACATGAAAAATAAAATGAAAATTAAATGTAAAACAAATCATTAAGTTGATAAAGAATAGGAAAATATATGCTGCTATTTTTGGTAATAACATTTTCTTCATTAAATTTTTTTTTAAATATCATAGGAAAATCTAATTGTGAACCTTATATCGTGAATCGAATCAAATCGTGAATCGGCTGAATCATTACATGCTTAACCATTTCTTTCCAAACTCTCACTCTCCTGATTGGCTGTGGCTCTCCTGACAGTCACCATGTCTGAAGTTGGGATGCGAAGATGTTTGATGTATTAGAGCTGGCGCCTGATATATGCATACAAATTTCCAGCCAGTCCACCCTAACGCCCCCAACACGGCACTGACTGTTAATTAGTATTACAGGATTGTTAGGGCGACTCACAGTAACTCAGGAACATCATATTATAGAGTATTTTTTTTCCTTCCCTTTTTTATTTTTTAACAAAAAGTCCTACACACTGTCGCTTTAATTAACTTTAATTACATTTAATTGTATTGTCCAAGTTACCATATTTATTTTCTTGGATTTGGCGATCTGTATTCTAGGACACACGGAAACCGAGGACAGGCAGGTCGAGTGATGACCTAAGAGATGATCCTGACAGGAGAAATGGCATTTTCTCCTGGTACAGAAACAGGAGCTTTGGTAAAGGTCCGAAGAAACGGGAAATAACAGATTTCAATTATAGTAAGTAATCCTATAACGTCATTCTTGATCTTTCTGTGACCAGGATAAAGGTGGATTTTGCAGATTGTGGACTGTGTTGTGTTGATTGCACAACATGGTTTCAAAGTTTGCTGTTACTGAGACGTGAGATGTTGTGCTGAATAACTTTGCTGGAATACATTTTAGTAATATAAGTAATATTTTAGGAATACAAACGTGTATTAGTGACTGTTTATGTGTTGTGTATGCACAGACGGTAATGGGCGGAGGGAGTCTCAGGGGTCTTTGTCTTCTGGTGCCAGTCAGGAGTTCAACACACCCTGCTCTACACTGAGAAATGAGGTGAACTTGACCAGTGATGAAATCAACCAATGTTGCATATGTTTACAAATGATACTCTTGTATGAGCCTTCTGTGTCAGTACTTATTATCATTATCTTTTACAAATTGTCCAAATCATATGCGAGAATGAGACTGGGACTCCAAAACTGTAATATAGATAAAAATAATAACAATCCTTTAACATATTAAGTGGCAATACCACAGTAATAACAATGCGAATGGATACTGAGAGAAAGATTTCAACTGTGAATTCTGTATCCTGTAAGGTATTTAAAATACAACATAATTCTTATATTCATTCTTACACCAGGTACTAGAATTAACTAGTTTCACATATTGTTTACCATGGAGGGTTCCCAAAATGTACCACACCCAGTGATATTAACATTCCCTTCAGATCAGTGCAGATCTCAGATCAGTTCTGCCCTCGGTCTGATATCACTTCTGGTTCATTTATAATACTACTCTAGCCACAAGGTTGTAGTTTATGTAGTATGGCTCCATTTCGTTAATCAACTTTAGCTAATGAGCTTATGATCCTTGTGTGTGTGTTGGTTCAAGCAGAGGAACTCCACATGGGACAGGGATAAAATAGGGGCGAACAGATCATGTACAGTAGCACTCCCTGATGGCTCAAGCTGCTGTGTGTGTCTGAAGCAGGGTGCTTCCATCAGACAAGTGCTGCTGGAGCTCTGTCAGAAACAAGGCATCAACATGGCCGCCGTCGATCTCTTTCTCGTCGGGGGAGAGAAGGTACTGCTTTACAGCTTCCTGTTGTTCACTAGCTACTTTCACCCGATCAGTATTTACTTATGTTACGTTTGATTGGCTCTGCACTGTTGTGCTTTTCTCTTATTTTTCCTTTTCTTTACAGCCACTGGTGTTGGACCAAGACAGCATGACTCTCAGTTCAAGAGACCTACGAATGGAGAAGCGTACTCTGTTCAGGTAAATTCGATACTTCTGAAATTGGCTGTGTTTCCAACTGGCTTCAAGATCTATATCTCCACTGAGCACTTAAATCAGCACAAAAAAAAAAAAAAAGGAAATGCATTCACCTCATCAGGTGAACACTTTTCCCCATTGGCTGTCAGGATAATTCACAGCCATGTGTGGCTGGGAGCTAGAGAGCAAAATTGGCCCTGCTCTCTGGGTGGGAGGGATGGCATACTCTCTCCCCTGTCAATCACAGCGATACTAGCCAGTCATGGCCATCTGTGGAATATGCAGAAGAGAGTAGATGGCGCTTTTCTTGGAGTGTGTTACGCTGCCCTGTGACGCTACATGAGCAGAAGTTTGAAAAGATGCAGAGATTCTTTTCACATGTATTGAAGGAAGCATGTTTTCCCCACATTCTCTGGTTGGTAGCGGTCATGTGATGGGGAGAGTTAGCTAGTGTGTGGGAATTGGCAACACCATATTAGAGAAAGAATTGGGTTGGGGGGGGACCTTGACTTGTACTGTATTATTTTGTACCAACTGATTGTGCTAACTCTGCTCTAACAACAGGGTTGTAGCTTGATAGTATTCTTAGACCTTGACTTACCTGTACTAGCTTGAGAATACATGCTATTGATGTATGAATGATGGAGACTACAAAGCACTTTTGTAAGTCGTTTTGCATACAGGAATGCGCCAAAAGCTGTACAGTGTCTTGCAAAAGTATTCATCCCCCTTGGTGTTTGTACTGTTTTGTAACATTACAAGCTGGAATTAAAATAGATTTTTGGAGGGTTAGCACCATTTGATTTACACAACATGCCTACCACTTTAAAGGTGCACAATTTTTTTTTTTTATTGTGACACAAACAATAATTCAGATGAAAAAACAGAAATCTGGAGTGTGCATAGGTATTCACCCCCTTTCATATGAAATCCCTAAGTACGAGCTGGTCCAACCAATTCACTTCATAAGTCACATAATTAGTTGATTAAGATCCACCTGTGTGCAATCAAAGTGTCACATGATCAGGTCACATGATGTCTGTATAAATCACCCTGTTCTGGAAGGACCCTGACTCTGCAACACTACTAAGCAAGCAACATGAAAAGCAAGGAACCTCCAAACAGGTCAGAGACAAAGTTGTGGAGAAGTATAGATTAGGGTTGGGTTATAAAAAATATCTCAAACTTTGAATATCCCAGGGAGCTCCATTAAATCCATTATAGCAAAATGGAAAGAATATGGCACCACTACAAACCTGACAAGAGAAGGCCACCCACCAAAACTCACAGACCGGGCAAGGAGGGCATTAATCAGAGATGCAACAAAGACAACACTGAAGGAGCTGCAAACATCCACAGTGGAGATGGGAGTATCTGTCCTTAGGACCACTTTAAGCCATACACTCCACAGAGTGGGGCTTTATGGAAGAGTGGCCAGAAAAGTCATTGCTTAAGAAAACACTTTTGGAGTTTGCCCAACAGCATGTGGCAGACTCCCCAAACACATGGAATAAGATTCTCTGGTCAAATGAGACTAAAATTGAAATGCCATGTGTGTTGCAAACCCAACACCCTGAGAACACCATTCGTACAGTGAAGCATGGTGGTGGCAGCATCATGCTGTGGGGATGTTTTCATCTGCAGGGACAGGAAAGCTGGTCAGGACTGAAGGAAAGATGCACTAAATACAGAGCAATTCTGGAGGAAAACCTGTTTGAGTCAGCCAGAGGTTTGAGACTGGGACGAAGGTTCACATTCCAGCAGGACAATGACCCTAAACATACTGCTAAAGTTACACTGAAGTGGTTTAAAGGGAAACATTTAAATGTCTTGAAACGGCCTAGCTTCAATCCAATTGAGAATCTGTGGCATAACTTGAAGATTGCTGTACACCAACGCAACCCATCTAACTTGAAGGAGTTGGAGCAGTTTGGCCTTGAGGAATGGGCAAAAATCCCAGTGGCTAGATGTGCTAAGCTAATAGAGACATACCCCAAGAGACTTGCAGCTGTAATTGCAGCAAAAGATGGCTCTACAAAGTATTGACTTTGGGTGGTGAATACCTATGCACACTCCAGATTTCTGTTTTTTTTATCTTAATTATTGCTTGTGTCACAATAAAATAGCGATTTTCACCTTTAAAGTGGTAGGCAGGTTGTGTAAATCAAAAGGTGCTAACCCTCCAAAAATCCATTTTAATTCCAGCTTGTAATGCAACAAAACAGGACAAACACCAAGGGGGATGAATACTTTTGCAAGACACTGTAAATAAAAATGAATGAAAGGGTGCTCAGTAAAGTCTTCTAACATTGACACATTATTACATCATATAAAAACAGCTCAGTTATTACAGCTGGCTGTCACCCTGCCGTCCACAAAGAGTCAGCCAGTCACTTTCCTGAAATAGGTTTTCCTCCTGTTTATCTGAAGTGCATAATGCATAAGAGGCAGTATCAAACAAGTTCATGTCTACAGTGAAAGTAGACTATAAATATTTCCCTTCTGTCTTCTATTTTTAGATTGGATCTGGTGCCTATTAACAGATCTGTGGGCCTGAAAGCCAAGCCGACCAAACCCGTAGCCGAGGTGCTGCGGCCTGTGGTCGCCAAGTACGGTCTGCGCCTTAACGACCTGGTGGCTAGAATAGTAAGTCACTTTGCCATGGCAACATGCATTTGTGGCACCACATCTGTGCTCAAGCAAGGGTGGAGCTCAATGGTTTCCAACTGTACTTGAAAGTGCTTTTCTAGAGTCAGTTTTGCCACATAAAGAATCAGAAAGGGTGTCAGATAGCTGGCAGGACTGATCTGAGATCTGCACTAATCTGAACTGAATGTTGATATCACAGGGAGCGGTGCATGATGGGAATCTCTTGTATGTTGGGACTTTTTTTCTCAAATAATATATGAAACCTTGATTAATGCTAGCAAGATATTACATTAATGGCTCCCAAGTTAGCAAGAGGTGGTTTATTTTTATCATTTTGTTATATAAGTGTGTGTGTGTGTATACACACACTGGTGCTTGAAAGTTTGTGAGCCCTTTAGAATTTTCGATATTTCTGCATAAATATGACCTAAAACATCATCAGATTTTCATGCAAGTCCTAAAAGTAGATAAAGAGAACCCAGTTAAACAAATGAGACAAAAATATTATACTTGGTCATTTATTTATTGAGGAAAATGATCCAATATTACATATCTGTGAGTGGCAAAAGTATGTGAACCTTTGCTTTCAGTATCTGGTGTGACCCCCTTGTGCAGCAATAACTGCAACTAAACGTTTGCGGTAACTGTTGATCAGTCCTGCACACCGGCTTGGAGGGATTTTAGCCCATTCCTCCGTACAGAACAGCTTCAACTCTGGGATGTTGGTGGGTTTCCTCACATGAACTGCTCGCTTCAGGTCCTTCCACAACATTTCGATTGGATTAAGGTCAGGACTTTGACTTGGCCATTCCAAAACATTAACTTAATCTTCTTTAAACATTCTTTGATAGAACAACTTATGTGCTTAGGGTCGTTGTCTTGCTGCATGACCCACCTTCTCTTGAGATTCAGTTCATGGACAGATGTCCTGACATTTTCCTTTAGAATTCGCTGGTATAATTCAGAATTCATTGTTCCATCAATGATGGCAAGCCGTCCTGGCCCAGATGCAGCAAAACAGGCCCAAACTATGCTACTACCACCACCATGTTTCACAGATGGGATAAGGTTCTTATGCTGGAATGCAGTGTTTTCCTTTCTCTAAACATAACGCTCCTCATTTCAACCATAAAGTTCTATTTTGGCCTCATCCGTCCACAAAACATTTTTCCAATAGCCTTCTGGCTTGTCCACGTGCTCTTTAGCAAACTGCAGACGAGCAGCAATGTTCTTTTTGGAGAGCAGTGGCTTTCTCCTTGCAACCCTGCCATGCACACCATTGTTGTTCAGTGTTCTGATGGTGGACTCATGAACATTAACATTAGCCAATGTGAGAGAGGCCTTCAGTTGCTTAGAAGTTACCCTGGGGTCCTTTCTGACCTTGCTGACTATTACACGCCTTGCTCTTGGAGTGATCTTTGTTGGTCAGCCACTCCTGGGGAGGGTAACAATGGTCTTGAATTTCCTCCATTTGTACACAATCTGTCTGACTGTGGATTGGTGGAGTCCAAACTCTTTAGAGATGGTTTTGTAACCTTTTCCAGCCTGATGAGCATCAACAACGCTTTTTCTGAGGTCCTCAGAAATCTCCTTTGTTCATGCCATGATACACTTCCACAAACATGTGTTGTGAAGATCAGACTTTGATAGATCCCTGTTCTTTAAATAAAACAGCGTGCCCACTCACACCTGATTGTCATCCCACTGATTGAAAATACCTGACTCTAATTTCACTTTCTAATTAACTGCTAATCCTAGAGGTTCACATACTTTTGCCACTCACAGATATGTAATATTGGATTATTTTCCTCAATAAATAAATGACCAAGTATAATATTTTTGTTTCAATTGTTTAACTGGGTTCTCTTTATCTACTTTTTGGACTTGTGTGAAAATCTGATGATGTTTTAGGTCACATTTATGCAGAAATATAGAAAATTCTAAAGGGTTCACAAACTTTCAAGCACCTCTGTATATACACAGTATGCACACTCCGTATCAGTCAAAAGTTTGTACATGCCTACTCATTCATAGGTTTTTCTATATTTTGACTATTTAATACATTGTAGAACAATACTGAAGACGTCAAAACTGTGACATAACATATGGAACATATATAGAGGATATTACACGGTTGAAGATATGAAGTTTATCTTCAAGTGGTGAATGTATTCATGAGTGAGTGAAGCAAACAAGTGAAAATATTTTCAGCACAAGAAAATAAATTTCATATCTTCATGTAACCATGTAACATTCTTTATATTATATGGACACATCCACACAAATGTGCGTTAATCAAAATTTTTATTTTGATCTTTTTCACCATTTTGACAACATATCAACTAGTCAGCAGGAAAACACTAGGAATGACATCATCTGAGTGAAATATTGGAAATTATTATACATACAGGACACTTTTTGGATGGAATAAAAATGTATTCTATTCCCTTCTAGTGGGTTTCATTCATTCGGTTCAGTATCATGCAATATTGTTGTCATATTATTTATCCTACGTGTATTACGTCTATCTACCCAATGGAGAATGAGCGTTGAATATGGTTTACAATATTGCATGGTTGTTGAGACAACATGACGTCACACGTCAGTGACGTAAAACTTCCACGTTAACGAGCGACTGTGACAATTTGTAAACAAACATGGTCACCAGGTTTGCTTCATTAAATACGGAAGATTTTGAGAGAATTTTGAAAGAGAAAGATGGGTTGAATGCCTGAAAGGAATGTATAATAATAATAATAATAATAATAATAATTTTGGCTAACTTTTTTTTTTTTCATGGTTTATCAGATATATTCCATTCAGCTAGCATAATGTTGAATTCGTCTTCAGCTGGTTCAGTATCATGCTAGGTGAATGGAATATATCTGATAGACCATTCAAAGCCAGCCAATATTATTTAAATATTTCATTCAGATCCGTGATGTATTTCATATGAAAAATATGAGTTTTTCAACAAGAGAAGATAAACTTCATATCTTCAAGCCAACGTGTGATTTTCTTTTTATTATATAGACACATTCACAAACAAAAAGTACCCAAATTTATCAAAACAATTCATCAATTTCCTCGCAAGTGACATATAGAAATTCATGGGTTTGGTTCTTAATTTCCCGGATGTCGCTTGTATGAAAAATACGAGTGGTGTATTTCACAGTAAAACACTTATTTCCATATAATATATGGAATTACTGTATGTTGTAAACAAAATATTTCATATTTTAGATTCTTCAAAGTAGCCAGCATTTACCTTGATGACGCTTTGTACACTATTGGCATTATCTTAACCAGCTTCATGACGTAGTCACCTGCAACGCTTTTCAATTAACAGGTGTGCCTCATTAAAAATTAATTAGTGCAATTTATTGCCTTTTTAATGTGTTTTGAGATCAAACAATGAAAATAGTAAATAATAAAAATACAGTTAATAATCCTATTCCACAAATGTAGTAATCCATATTATGTCAAGAAGCGCTCAACTAAGTAAAGAGAAACGACATCCATCATTACTTTAAGAAATGAAGTGAGTTGTAATGAATAAAAATAAAGAAAAAACATTGAATTAGAAGGTGTGTCCAAACTTTTGACTGGTACTGTGTATATATACAGTGGTATGCAAAAGTTTGGGCACCCCTAGGCAAAATTGCTGTTACTGTGAACAGTTAAGCAAGTTGAAGATGAAATGCTCTCCAAAAGGCATAAAGTTAAAGATGACTCATTCCCTTTATATTTTAAGCAAAAACAATTTTTTTATTTTCACCTTTTACATTTTCAAAATGACAAAGGAAAAGGGCCTGAAGCAAATGTTTGGGCACCCTGCATGGTTAGTACCTAGTACCACCCCCTTTGGCAAGTATCACAGCTTGTAAACGCTTTTTGTAGCCAGCTAATAATCTTTCAGTTCTTACCTGGGGGATTTTCACACATTCGTCCTTGCAAAAGGCTTCCAGTTCTACAAGTTTCTTGGGCTGTCTTGCATGCACTGCTCTTTTGAGATCTATCCACAGATTTTCAATGATGTTTAGGTCAGGGGACTGTGAGGGCCAGGGCAAAACCTTCAGCTTGTGCCTCTTGAGGTATTCCATTGTAGATTTTGGGGTGTGTTTTGGATCATCGTCTTATTGTAGGACCCGTCCTCTTTTTAACTTCAACTTTTTTACAGATGGTGTGATGTTTGCTTCCAGAATTTGCTAGTATTTATTCGAATCCATGCTTCTCTCGACCAATGAAATGTGCCCTGTGCCACTGGCTGCACCACAACCCCAAAGCGTGATTGATCCACACCCGTGCTTCAGAGTTGGAGAGGTGTTCTTTTCCTGGAATTTGGCTCCCTTTTTTCTCCAAACATACCTTTGCACATTGTGGCCAAAAAGTTCTATTTTGATTTCATCAGTCCACAGGACTTGTTTCCAAAATGCATCAGGCTTATTTAGATGTTCATTTGCAAACTTCAAATGCTGAATTTTGTGGCTAGGATGCAGGAAAGGTTTTCTTCTGATGACTCTCTCATGAAGGTCATATTTGTTCAGATGTTGCTGCATAGTAGAACAGTGCACCACCACTCCAGGGTCTGCTAAACCTTTCTGAAGGTCTTTTGCAGTCATCTCATCTCATCTCATCATCTCTAGCCGCTTTATCCTTCTACAGGGTCGCAGGCAAGCTGGAGCCTATCCCAGCTGACTACGGGCAAAAGGCGGGGTACACCCTGGACAAGTCGCCAGGTCATCACAGGGCTGACACATAGACACAGACAACCATTCACACTCACATTCACACCTACGGTCAATTTAGAGTCACCAGTTAACCTAACCTGCATGTCTTTGGACTGTGGGGGAAACCGGAGCACCCGGAGGAAACCCACGCGGACACGGGGAGAACATGCAAACTCCACACAGAAAGGCCCTCACCGGCCCCGGGGCTCGAACCCAGGACCTTCTTGCTGTGAGGCGACAGCGCTAACCACTACACCACCGTGCCGCCCTTTTGCAGTCAAACGGGTTTTTTATTTGCCTTTCTAGCAATCTAACGAGCAGTTCTTTCAGAAAGTTTTCTTCATCTTCCAGACCTCACCTTGATCGCCATCGTTTCTGTTAACTGCCATTTCTTAATAACATCACAGTCTGAGGAAACAGCTACCTGAAAACACTTTGCTACGTTCTTGTAGCCTTCTCCTGCTTTGTGAGCATCAATTATTTTATTATTCAGAATGCGAGGGAGTTGCTTAGAGGAGCCCATGGCTGTTGGTTTTAGGGACAAGTTTGAGGAGTCAGAGAATTTAAATTTATACAGCTTTGAAATCTGCATCATCTGACCTTTCCTAACGAAGAATTTGAACAAGCCACAGCTCAATAAGCTAATTAAGGTCTGGAACCTTGGTAAACGTTACCTGAGAACTCAAATGTATTGGGGTGCCCAAACTTTCGCATGGTGTTCCTTTTCTTTTTTCACTCTCCAATTGTACAAAACAAAAATAATACACAAATCTTGCAGAAAACGCTGAAAAGAAATGTCGTCTTTACCTTTATGCCTTTTGGTGATCAGTTCATCTTTTGCTCACTTAACTATTCACAGTAACAGACATTTTCAGTAAGGGTGCCCAAACTTTTGCTTGCCACTGTAATAAATAAAGCCTTCTGTTACCTCTATGGACCATAGCATTACTTTCTATTTACTTAGGTGTTGTATGGGATGCATAACGTTTAATAAAGAAGCTAAGTATTAAATGCAAAGCTCAGAATTGAAAAGATCTTTTTGTGAACATTTTCCCCAACAGCTACAAACTGTGTTGTCTCAGAGGAGCTACATGCTAACGTTTCTCTATGTTTTTCAGAGCGAAGAGACTGAGCCTCTTGATTTAGGATTGCCCATATCAAACCTTGATGGCTTGCGAGTTGTCCTAGAGCACTCTGAACCAAGCTCTTCTAATGGTATGCCTAGAAGCACACCTGCTTGCACACTTATGGCCCTTTTCCACTACCCTTTTTCAGCTCACTTCAGCCCGACACGGTTCGCGTTTCGACTACCTCAGAGCGGCGCGACTCAGCTCGCTTCAGCCCTGCTTAGCACCCAAAACTCGCACGGTTTTGGAGTAGGGCTGAAGCGAGCCAAACCGAGCCGAGTGGGGCTAGGGGCGTGAGGAGACACTCCCCTGTGCACTGATTGGTGAGGAGGAGTGTCCTCACACGCCCACACACGCCCCGCGAGCACGCTGGGATCTGTAAACACCATAAACCCGGAAGAAGAAGAATTACAAATTACGAGAATTTCTGAAGCCTTATGCGCCTCGCCTCATCTATACGCTCTTGCCAGTATCTGTTTGCGTTGTCGGTGACAACAAGCCACAGCACCAAGACCAGCAACACTAACGACTCCATGTTTATTGTTTATTATCCACTTAAAAGGTCACTAATGTCACTGTTTGCGCCGCCTAACGACATCACGTGACTTCCACCCACTTTCGCTAACTCCACCCAATGTGTCCACCCACTTCCAGCCAGCACGGTTCAGCGCGGTTGTAGTCGAAATGCAACTCCAACAGCCCCACTCAGCTCGACTCAGCACGGCACGGCTCAGCCCAACTCAGCCGCGTTGGTAGTGGAAAAGCGGCATTATTCATTCTGATCCAGTCGTGATACAAAGTTCTTTGGCTGAGTGTGTCAGTGTGCCAGGAGTGTGTGTCCTTCAAATGATAGGAGAGAGGTCACAGGCACACTTCTGCTCACACATATAGCCTTGTGCACTGCTAATAGATTTCCTGGAATTGAATTCACATCATATTGCTTTTACTGATAAAGTGGTGTGTCAGTCAATTCAGGGTCATCACTAACAGCTGTTTTTACCCTTGCTTTGTTTGCGTCTCAAAACAGACAAGTCTAAGACGCTTCCCTCCAAAACACAGGGACCATCATTGACCAGCAGGGGGCAGTCAACACCGGTAAGATTGAGCAGTTTTCGGTTATGTTACAGTAATTGTTATGGCTTTGAGCTGCAACCATTTAGTTTCTAAAATATACCCTGAGCTCAGGTTACTGTTATTTTTAGCATGAAGACTGGTATCTTCTCAGCTCACGCCCAATGTTCCTGGAATAGACTGCTGATACATTTAATCATTTTTAATAAAAGTCTTTGACCTCATTCACCAGCCGAATTTGTAATTTTAAACATTAGGTATGTTCACTTGTAAGGATGTGGCTCATTTATTACGGCTGTTCCACTCCAGGTATTTTTATATCTCATAAGTTATTGTCAAGAAAGAAGATTTTACAATTCAGTCATTTTCTCAAACATGCAGGACAGTGATATATTTGTCAAATTCTACCAAGAACACATTTCATTCAGTTGATCATTACCTTATTAAGGTGATTCAGATGAGTAAACATTAATAAACAAATGTGTTCATTTTAGGTGTCCTAAATCTTTTAATATTAATTTTGTCTTTTGAAGGAACATATTTTAAATAATATTGGCTGCCGTTGAGTGGTCTATCAGATATATTCCATTCAGCTAACATGATATTGAATGAGTCGAAGATGAGTTCAGTATCATGCTAGCTGAAAGGAATATATCTGTTATACCATGAAAGAAAGCCAGACAATATTATTATTATTATTATACACTCTCTTCATATCAGCATTCTCAAAGGCCAACGCTAGCTTACCCGCAACTCATAGCGTGGCAGTCCAGTTACCTTCCAGCCATTGTAGCATTCATTAGTAGTGTTAGCAAAGGCCAATGCTAGCGCAGTCAAGCCAGTGCTACCGAGAGCAAGTAGCACAGGCTAACGACCGAGAAACTACGATTTCTGTCTCCAGACTCTTCTTCCATGCACGCTTGCCACAGTATTTTTCACTCAGACTTAAGTATTCATTTCCTTATGTAATTTACTTAGTTACTTTTAAAATCAACATCAACAACTACACACAGTGGAGTAACCTGGCAGCTGAAATTCTCTCAAAATCTAACTCTTTTAACGAAGCAAACCCAGCGGCCATGTTTGTTTATAAATTGTCACAGTTGCTTGCTAGCGCGGAAGTTTTACATCTCCGACATGTGATGTCGTGTTGTCTTGACAACGTGCTATATTGTAACAATATTGCACATTCATTCTCCATTGGGTAGAGTGACGTAATACATGTAGGATAAGCGATATGCTAACAATATAGCATGCTATGAAACCCGCTAAAAAGGGAATAGAATGCATGTTTTTATTCCATCGAAAAAATGTCCTGTATTTATAATAATACATAATAGACTGTCTTTCAGACAGAAAAATAATGCTGAATGTTGGGGATGACCTGCAAAATCAAAAGCAAGTGTGACAGTCAAAGTCTCCAAAAGATCTGTGGCTGATTCTCCGAGATACTTTGAAAAACTGAGCAGTCAATTATTCCCATTAAAAACTGTATGAAGTGTACCGGAGACTTCTGATGTATTTTTAAAGTCAATGGTTGTAAAGAGAAATATTAACTTTGTTTGGTTTAGTGCTGTTTACTGCTGTTGATTTGAATTAAAGTTTTTTTTAATTATTATTTTTGAAGGCATCTAACAGCGTTTCTTTACATATGCCTAAGACTGTTGCACATTAATGTACATGTGTGTACCAACAACTCTCCTTGTTTTAATATTAATGTTGTCATTGTCAGGGAGATCACAGGCCCTCAGAGAAACCTGTGAAAGGGGAGAGAGGAGATAAACCCCCAATCAGCAAGACACCCCAAAAAAAGAAAGGCACCAAGATTCATCTGGATGATGCTGAAGGTGACATTTGAATCTCTGTCTAGCTCTCAGTCCTTTCTCTTACCTTTAGTGTTTACTGATGAGATGAATTGAATGTTTATCTGTAGCTACACATCAGATCAGAGTAATCAGTTAGATTTCTGACTTGGGCAGTAGAGAGTACTGGCATTCTGTTATTTAACATGCCTGAGATTGTTCTACACTGCACAATAGCCAGAGTTTCCCCTAGATAAACTGAAAAGAACAGTGCGCCATAGGTGGCATGTAAGCTGGGGGGGGCATTCTCCAGAAAATTTTGAAATATAAGGGTTCATTTCGTGGCTTCCAGTGACGTCTAAAGCTGATTTTTACCAATTCAACATGTTGGGGAAAAGGCTATATTTTACTTATAAATTTATTGAATTCCCACCTTAAAAACAGAAAAAAAAACAGTCAATACAATACCCACTTGCCAGTGTTGTAGTCGAGTCACTAAACCTCGAGTCCAAGTCCAGTCTCAAGTCCCCAGTGTTCAAGTCCAAGTCAAGTCCCAGTCATTAAAAAAAAATTTCGAGTTGAGTCCGAGAACAAGTCCGAGAACAAGACTCCAACCACACCATGTGATGGTGGCTGTTTTAGCACCATTAACATTAGTTTGTTCCTGAGCATGATGTATGAACAGGTGAATGTGATTTATCAGGGAGTGCGAAGTATTCTGTCAGAGATGGTTGGGAGATGGATGTAAGTGCAGAAGGTACATTTATTAATACAAATGAAGACGGTAAACAATCCAGAACGGCAGGCAAAATCATAAAACGGTGAAACAGGCAATAGGTCGAGCGAGGCACAAACAGGCTATCATAGACTCGGCAGAATCAAAGACAAGAAACAGGAAATTGGGAAACCAAACAAAGAAATAAGGCTCGGTCAGCAATGCAACTCAATAATTCACAAAAATAAGTGTGTTTTCACAGTTTTTATATTGATGCAGTGATTGCGCCTTAATCCTGTGCAGGTGTGAGTCGTTTACAGTGCGTGCGTGAGAGTCCACTTGGCGTGCGCACTGTCCGGAGTGCGCCTGAGAGCCTATTATCTGATGCACGCTCCAAGGCACGCAGGTGTGACACTCTTGCATGAAATTAGTACAAAATTAATGTAGATATAAATATCTTATGCCAAATTATTATGGCATGTTCAGGGATGAGAATTTTCCGCCGATCGGCGGATTTCCGACTTTTTCAGACCAAAATGATCGTTTTTGAGATCGATGTAAATCCGTTGAGAAATTTTCGGGGGGGATGGTTAACGATCTGGTCACCTTATAACATCCTGATTCTTGGTGGGTTCTGGGTTAACGCACTCGAGTCTTTCGACATGTCGTAATTAACATTCACTTTTGCGACAATGTTCGACTTATTTGTGGTAGATTTTTCGGGAAATCCCATCGCATGCAGTGTATAAACACAAGTGCGCATGCTCTCCACGTGTGGCTTGCAATCGCCGTTCACCAACCTGTACACACTGTTTGACGATTCGCATTGGTAACATCGGAAAGACACGTATTCAGGCAGGATATTTTAGCATATCGACAATGGCAAAAGTCCTAGATAAGAAAGAAGAGGATCGAGCGAGGAAGATTGATAAAGGTGCAGGAATAGAGAACTGTTTTCGATGGGCTTGGTTAGAAAGAACACTGAATGTCGAGATCGACAAGCAGACTGTCACAACGAAGCTCAGTGATCACATCCGGAAAATAGACGTCCCAGGAAAAGTACTTTGCTCATTGTGTTCTGACATGATAAACTACACTAGTAGAGGGGCAAGGACTATCGAACTTCACATATACACCAAAAAACACAAAGGTGGATCGAAAATTATTTTGCCTGTTCAATGGTTCATTATATCGCACGAATCAATGCCATGGTGTGTGTGTGTATCTATCTCAAATACATGTCATATATAAGTGTGTATCTTTTATAAATGGGGTTAGCTTATCTAATGTAGCATGTTGGGGAGAATCATAGTATCATATCTATATTTCTGATAAAATTTTAGGTATGATACCATGTATAACTCTCCTACTTATTGCTCATTTCATAGGGGGATTGCTGGCATGTGCCGCGCGGGAGCGTCTGCCCAAATTTTTTAGGCCGAGATGAACTTTATAGTTTTTGATTTTAAAAAACATTTCCAATATGTAATGTCAATTGTACATGCCTGTTCTTTAATTCAAAATCACCATCTTGATCTTCAAATTGACCATATGGTATCTGTATTACATTACACAACATCCTGTCCAGATAAAACCTAGTTAGTACACACAACAGTTGAAAGGGAAGTGATAAGTGATGTTGAATGTTGCCTGCTTAATATGCAAGACCTCCTGCTACCATGATAACATCAGAAGAAAGCTTATAATATATCATATAATATATGATAGAACTTTTTTCTGGTTTGCACTTCATTTTAAAGGATTAGAGTATTCAAAGACATGAATAGCAAAAATGCAGAAATATAATACTGTAGAGCTCGTTTATATTAAAAGGTGCATTGATATTTTTTTTTTTTTTAAATCATCAAATGTGAATTGATTAAAAACAAGTCTCTTGTACCATATTAATCATTTTCACCTGGTAGTCCACCAAGAAGGGGAATTTATTTCCAAATACATTGCAACTTTTTGCTGATAAAATTAATGGTTTTGGGGTAAAAAAAAAAATAGGCAAAAATCATTAGCTCCCACCCCCTGGGCCCCCACTGGGGCTCTGCCCCTGGGCCCTGCTGGGTGCCTGCGGCCCCCAAACTCCCGGCTTTTTTCAGACTTTATTATTTTTCATTCTCATCCCTGCATGTTACAAAAAATAAAGAAAAAATCCAAGTCCTCGTCTCCAATTTACGAGTCCAAATGCAGTTAATGCACATGTCTGAGTCCGAGTCATTAGTGCTCAAGTCCATGTCAAGTCATGAGTCCTTAAAATTAGGGCACGAGTCGGACTCGAGTACTACAAGCCTGCCACTTGCATCTCACAAACAGTGTACTGTTCCAAAGTAGACTGCAGTTTATTTCACATCAAACACAGTGAAGGGTGATGCAACATGGCACGAGTTGTTCAAAATACTGATCATTAAATTTTGCCAATCGTGTGGATGACTAAATACTCTCACTGTCAGACTCGAGCTGGTCAGCAACGTGCAGCAAACTGGCCGTCATGGTCTCACAACTATGGTCTGCCACTGTTGCGGAGTTGTTTTCTTTGTGAAAAACTCCGTAATTGAGCTGAAACCCGTCTGTGTTTTGCTCACTTGTACCCGGATTGAAGGCTCCACCATTTTTGCGTAAGTTACCTATGAATATTAATTGCGCATCGCTCATCCAATCAACGCAGGATACCGCACACACTCGGCCAATCAGCATGGAATACCCTTGTCTGACATCAGCTGTGAACTTAAGTTCAGGCCCATGGGCTTGCATGGACTGTATTGATTACCTGCTCAAAGGCTACAAAACACATGCATGTTGATTCTAGCTTTATACTGTAGGCCTAAATAGTAAGCATCGTGGCGGCGGTTTAATGGGTAGCGGCATGTCACTAAGCGTATCGGTCAATAAATGAAGTGGAGCAGGGCCGCTACACTAACTAACACAAACTATTAAACATCATGGACGATGCCAGTCACCCTCTGCACACCGCCATCAGCAACCAGAGAAGTCTGTTCAGTGACAGAATGCTCCTTCCCAAGTGCAGGATGAACAGACTCAAAAACTCTCCTTTGTCCCTCACGCCATCAGACTGTACAACTCCTCTCTGGGGGGGAGGAGGGGTAACAGGAGGACAGAGGACGGGAAGGAGCAGTAGCCTAGCTTAACAATAAGCAATACCGGACAATGTGCAATATCTCTCCTGCCGCCGTCCCCCTTCCCCATATCTTTTATTCTTTTTATATTTGTATATGTAAATAATTTATTTTAATTTATCTAGAAGTTTTCTCTATTTATTTTCTCTGTTTATCTGTAATGATGCTGCTGGAATCTTAATTTCCCTGAGGGAACCTGCCCAAAGGGATCAATAAAGTTTTATCTACTCTAATCTAATCTACACTATGATGCTTTAGAGGAAATCCTGATAGCCATTTTAGTATTGTACTCTTGAGTTGTGCAGTTTGTAGTATGGTCTCTAATTACAGTTTTGATACATACTACAAAGAAAAATCAGAATCAGAAATCAAAAACACTTTTACTGCCAGGTATGTGGACACACACGAGGAATTTGACTCCGGTTTCACTTAGCTCTCATAGTACAAAAACAGATAAAAAGCGTATAAACAAACAAACAAAAAAACAAACAAACAACCCAAAAAAAAGGTGCAATAGGTGCATTGTGCAAACTAATCCAGGTAAGTCAAGTATGAAATAGATAAATAAATATAAAGTATACAGTGTGCACAGAATGACGGTATGAGTGTGCAGATATTTTACAAGTGATATTATTGATATGTGAATCTGGATTTTAGCTGTTCATCACAGAAAGGATTTTTCCTTTTGGTGCAATATGGTGCATAGTGCAAAGATGAAATAGTGAATATAAATATAATATAAGTAACAGTGAGCACAGAATGACAGTATGAGTGTGCAGATATTTTGCAAGTGATATTACTGATATATGAATCTGGATTTTAGCTGTTCATCAGAGAGACAGCCTGAGGGAAGAAACTATTCTTGTGTCTGGTTGTTTTTGCATACAGTGATCTATATCGCCTCTCTGAGGGGAGAAGTTTAAACAGTTTGTGACCAGGGTGTGATGGGTCTGCAGAGATGTTACCTGCCCATTTCCTGACTCTGGACAGGTACAGGTCTTGGATGGAGGGCAGGTTGACACCAATAATTTTCTCTGCAGACCTTATTGTCCATTGCAGTCTGTTCTTCTCCTGTTTGGTGACCGATCCAAACCAAACAGTGATGGAAGAGGAAAGAACAGACTGAATGATGGCAGAGTAGAATTGTGTCAGTAGCTCCTTAGGCAGGTTGAGCTTCCTGAGCTGGCGCAGAAAGTACAACCTCTGCTGAGCCTTTTTGACGATAGTGACTATGTTGGTCTCCCACTTCAAGTTCCGAGAGATTGTGGAACCCAGAAACCTGAAGCTTTCAACAGCAGTCACAATGTTGTTGGTGATGGTGATGGGCAGCAGAGTGGGGGGGCTCCTCCTAAAGTCCATTGTCATCTCCACAGTTTTGAGCGTGTTCAGCTCCAGATTGTTCTGACCGCACCAACAGACCAGCCGTTCAACCTCCCATCTGTATGCAGACTCGTCACCGTCTCGGATGAGGCCGATGACCGTTGTATCGTCCGCAAATTTCAGGAGTTTAACAGACGGGTCTCTTGAGGTGCAGTCGTTTGGTATAAAGGGAGAAGAGCAGTGGGGAGAGCACACACCCTTGGGGGCCGCCAGTGCTGATAGTCCGAGTGCTGGATATGATGCTCCCCATTCTCACCTGCTGCTTCCTGTCAGCCAGGAAGTTTGTAATCCACTAACAGGTGAAGGAGGGCACAGTGAGCTGGGTGAGCTTGGTGTGGAGGATGTCTGGAACAATGGTGTTGAATGCCGAACTGAAGTCCACAAACAGGATCCTGGCATATGTCCCTGCAGTGTCAAGGTGTTGCAGGATGTAGTGTAGACCCATATTTATTGCATCATCCACTGACCTGTTTGCCCGGTAGGCAAACTGCAGGGGGTCCAGCAGGGGGTCTGTGATGTCCTTCAGGTATGACAACACCAGTCTCTCGAAGGACTTCATGACTGCAGATGTGAGGGCTACAGGTCTGTAGTCATTCAGTCCTGTGATATTGGTTTTCTTAGGAACTGGGATCATTGTGGAGCGTTTGAAGCATGAGGGGACTTCACACAGCTCCAGGGATCTATTAAAGATCTGGGTGAAGATGGGAGCCAGCTGGTCAGCACAGACCTTCAGACAAGAGGGTGACACACCATCTGGGCCAGGTGCCTTCCTGATCTTCTGTCTGTGGAAAAGCTGACAGACATCCTCTTCACAGATCTTGAGTGCTGGTGGGGGGTCAGAGGCGGGGGGTGGCAGAATGGTAGGGGGTGTAAATGGGTCTTTAATGACTGAAGGGGGGAGAGGTGTGAATGTGTCGAATCTGCAGTAAAACACATTCAGCTTGTCAGCCAGTTGATACTGCAGTGTCGGGGGATGGTCTCCTATAGACCCTTTTCACGTGATGTCACGACAAACGCGGCCGCCATTTTGGACATGTACTACCAGTAGTTTACCACAGCCAGCATTGAAGAACGGCAGCAAAGAAAGTGTTTATTTTCAGCAAGACTTCCATCATGCCACTATATTGTTGTGCACCTGGATGTAGTAACCATCAACAAACAAGGCAAGGGTTATCATTTTATCGGATCCCAGTAGATGCTGACCGACGGAGAAGATGGATAGCGGCACACCAACGCTTGTGTAGTGACCACTTTGTTGGAGGTAAGACGAATAAAATTAGCCAGAAAAGGCATTACATTGCTGTTAACATTCTGTGGCGGCGAGTGTGTAACCAAATAGGCTAAAATAACCCATTGTAACCTCTTTGTTCTTCTGTAGTAGCTATTAGCTAACGACATTAGCTAGCGTTGTGTTCCTTTGCTGTTGGTAGACTGTAGGACAGATCAGAGGCAGTGTCCTACAAACAGCGCTTAATTTGAGGGGGAGCAAGCCGGAGCGCGCTCCGGAACCTCAGGCGTTGGCTCCGGCAGCTATTTACACTGGATCCAGTGATCCGACACCTCTTTTGACTATGTAACAAAAAAAAAAAATAATAATAATTAAATAAAAAAATGCAAGTTTATTTAGTGTTAATGTCTGATTTTGATATCTGTCTTGTTGGTGATTTCTCTCATGAAACGACATCCACAAAATATCTGCAGATGAACTTAATTTGCAGTGTTATTACAAAACATGCCCAGAAGCGCAACGCCGCGCCCCCCTCTTTTTTTCCGCACCGGAGCCGCTCATCCTCTGTGCTCCGGGACCTCCCACTTTACAAATTAAGCACTGCCTACAAATAAGTGTTCAAAATAAGAGGAACATTATTTGTCTCTTAAATCCAGGCCGTTCCCTGTAATCTGTAACAACGGTTGGAGAAAGTAATGGCAAATAGTGAGTGCACAAACCATAGAAGGGAAACTGTACACAGCGCCAGGGCAGTGTGATGGTATGTCTACTTTTAGATTGTGTTAGCTTATCAATGAACACACTCGTCACTCGATGAGTTTCACATCTTTACGACGGATACTTAAATGTGTGTTAGGTATTATTGTTGCAGTCTAAGCAGTCATTGTAGCAGCTAGATGAGCAAGAACCGAAAGGGTCTGTGCCATAAACTGTTATTTCTGTACGGCGTTGCTAATGTGTCGTTACTGTTGTTATTTCTCCCTCTGCTCGCCCTGTAAATGCCCTACGTCGCTGGATAGCGAAGGTGTTTTCTGCATCTCGCTCCTTTTTCTTGTATGTTCTCCGTTTGTCGCCTTCCTCGCATTCAAACCAATTCGAGCCGAAGTCCGCTACATGTCCAAAATGGTGGTCGCGTTTACGAAGGTCACGTGACTGAAAAGGGTCTATAGTCAGTAATGTTCTGCAGGCCTCTCCACACTGATGTCAGATCGTTTGTTGAAAGGCTGTTTTTAATCTTATCAGCATAGCTCCTCTTAGCTGCTTTCACCTCCATTGTCAGTGTGTTTCTGGTCTGATTATACAGAACTCTGTCTCCACTTTTGTAGGCCTCTTCTTTGTTCTGTCGAAGTTGCCTGAGTTTTGCAGTGAACCAGGGTTTATTGTTGTTGTATATGCAGAAGGTTTCGGTAGGCACACACACATCCTCACAAAAACTGATGTAAGATGTCACAGTGTCAGTCAGTTCATGCAGGTCTGAGGCTGCAGCCTCAAAAACACTCCAATCAGTGCAGTCAAAGCAGGCTTGTAGTTCCACTTTGGCCTCATCGGACCATCTCCTCACCGTCTTAACTACAGGCTTAGCAGCTTTCAGCTTCTGCCTGTAGGACGGGATAAGATGAACCATACAGTGATCAGATAGTCCAAAGGCTGCACGGGGACAGAGTGGTATGAGTCCTTTAAAACAGTGTAACAATGGTCCAGAGTGTTAGTGTCCCTGGTGGGACACTTAGGCTACATCCGCACGACAATGGCAACGAGATTTTTTTTTTTTTAAATATCGCGTCCACATGGGCAACGGATCAGTAAAATTTCAGGTCCATATGGCAATGCAACGCTTGCTGAAAACGATGCAATACACATGCCACACCACTACGTGCGCTGTAAGATGGTCCCATCGGAGACACCAGAACAATAGAAGAAGTAGACTCATGCACATAAACCCCTTCTTCTGTAGCATTAGCCACATAAAGTTTTGATTATTAATCAGTAGCGTAAAACGAAAGACGCGGAAAGAGGAATGAATGGGGGTAGATGGAAGCCGGTACGCCAACATTCTGATATCCTCCAGAATTCTTTAATGGTCCGGAATAAATTGAATGCTACACGTTGATGGATTACTTTGTTCTTCTACGCCCTTTTTGAAGAATGTATTGTCGGACTTAAACCAACATCTGAAGAGGTGAGATCGCTCCTTTTTTTTTTTTTCCTATGTTTGCTGGCGGGATTGTTTTTGTTTTTGGAAAGCGCACGGGTGGTGCGCGGTTTGGTACTGCTTCCGCAGTGTTTGGACTAAAGACTCTGCCCTGAGGGCTATTCTCTCACTCTCTCTCTCACTTTGCACCATTACACAATAAATATTCACAGTGAAAATATTTTGTAAGCGCGTTTCATGAACCAAGTTATAGGATTTGTTGACAACTCTCATTGAGTTCGTTACACTTCTACCCGGCGTGAAGCATTGACAGTCATGTGGTTGTGACATCATCGTAAACAAATCCGTTCTACTCATCCAGACGACTTCGCAATGGCGCCGTTGCCAGATTTTTTCACTCTGGAACCCATTCTCAAAAGATTTCGTTTTGGGGCACCCAAAACGCCGGTGCCGTGTGGACGCCAGGCCGAAACGATAAACAATTTTATCAGATTCACCTGAATCCATTGCCGTGTGGACAGGGCCTTAATGTGCTGTTTATATTTTGGCAGTTCGTGGCTGAGGTTTGCTCTGTTAAAGTCCCCCAAAACAATGAGCAAAGAGTCCGGGTGTTTTTTCTCCACGTTGTTTATCTGGTCAGCCAGGTGTTGTAACGCCTCATTAATACACGCCTGAGGGGGGATGTAAACTCCAACCAGAATAAACAAGGAAAACTCTCGCGGAGCATAAAACGGTTTGCAGTTTATGAATAATGACTCCAGATGAGGACTGCATGATTTGTTTAGAACTGTAACATCAGTACACCAACCTTCGTTAATGTAAAAGCAGACTCCGGCTCCCCTCGTTTTCCCCGTGAGCTCCATTTCGTGGTCCGCTCGGTGAAGGTGAAATCCAGGCAGGTGGAGAGAAGAGTCCGGGATGTGCTCACCGAGCCAGGTTTCAGTGAAGCACAAGGCAGCAGATCTGTTAAAATCCGTGTTGTTTGTGTTGAGGAGCAGCAGTTCGTCCATCTTATTGGCCAGAGAGCGGACGTTAGCCAGGTGAATAGACAGGAGCGCAGTGCGAAACCCCCACTGCCTCAGTCTGACGAGCGTGCCGGCTCGCTTCCCCCGGTGTCTCCGGCATCCTCGGCGTAATCCATAGAGAGCTGCTGCTCCTCCAGCAAGTAGCTCTGGAAAACTGTTAGGACTAGGACTGTTTTGGCCTCTAGAGGCCGCTGTTATTTCCTTTTCATGTCGTGTTTATTTTGGCCTCTAGAGGCCGCCACTGTTCCTGTGTTTTGTGTTTGTGTTAATTGCCTAATTATCTTCACCTGTGTCCTTAATTAGTTTGTCTATTTATACCCCTGAGTTCAGTCCTCTTGTCACGGAGTCTTTGTGCTGTTATGTTTATCTCCAGTTTCCTTTGTACTGTGTTTTTTGATCTTCTTAGCTTTTGTATTTTTGCACTTTGCTTTTCTTTTGGATTATACTCTTTGGTTTTTTTTTGTCTTTTGTTTTGCCCTGTATATAGTGTATATAGTTTAAATAAACCTTTTGATTCTTTTTCTACTTCCGCCTCACGCCTCTGCATTTGAGTCATCCCCCTGGTGGCCTAGTGGGGGTTTGCTGGATTATCACACCAACGAACCAGGTTCGAATCCCAGCAAAACCCTAACAGAAAGACTCCGTCATGACCGACTCAGCAGAGGCTGCTTCAACTGTCTACCCGGCCAACCTTCAGGGAATTATGGCAGCTTTGACACGCTTCGGAGCGACCATGGACGCTCATGGACGTACGCTCACCAGCCAACGTGAGGCCCTCGCTCGCCACGAGGAACTGCTTCAGCAAATTGGGAAAACCCTGGCACAGCTGACATCTCTGCCTGCATCTCCTGCTCCTGATCCAGTTCCTGCTCCTGATCCAGCTCCCACTCCTGCTCCAGTGCCTCCTGCAATGCTGCCTTCTTCACCTCGCGAACCCAGCCTTCCTGCACCACAGAGGTATGACGGCAAGCACAGTGAGTGCCGAGAGTTCCTTACCCAGTGTCAACTCACCTTTGAGCTTCAGCCTACCACCTACACTACGGATCGCCGCAAGATTGCCTTTGTGATCACCTTATTAGCTGGTAAGGCGCGAGCCTGGGCTACTGCTATCTGGCAAAGACAGGGACCTGAGTGCTTTGATTTCCAGCTGTTTTCTGAAGAGATGCTTCGGGTCTTCGATCAGGCAGACATCAGTACCGACGCAGCCCGAAAGCTCATGTCCATCCGGCAAGGAGGAAGCGTCGCAGATTACGCCATCTCGTTCCGAACACTCGCAGCAGTAAGTGGATGGAACGAGACTGCCCTGGTGTCAGCCTTCCACCATGGTCTGTCTGACCCCATCAAGGACGGTCTGGCCTCTATTGGATGCCCAAGTGACCTCGAAACCCTCATCTCACATGCTATTCGTCTGGACAACAGGATGAGAGAACGCCACCAAGCCTTGAGCCCCCCCAGCCTCCCTACCTCTACCTGGAGACTGTCTACCTCCTTCAGTGACTGTCCAGAACCCATGCAAGTGGGTCGTACTCGCCTCTCCGCATCTGAGAGGGAGCGCAGAAGGAGGGACAAGTGCTGCATCTACTGTGGCAAGCCTGGTCACTTCCGAGCATCATGTCCCGAACTCTTGG
Source organism: Neoarius graeffei (assembly GCF_027579695.1). NCBI lineage: Eukaryota > Metazoa > Chordata > Actinopteri > Siluriformes > Ariidae > Neoarius > Neoarius graeffei. The sequence goes on along the minus strand of NC_083569.1, from coordinate 51,787,613 downwards.
GAAAAGGACCGCCCCGTCCAGCCGAGGGAGGGTTGTGACGGGGCCTACCCTCTCTCCCGGACTCCCTGGTCAAGGAATCTACATCCCGGTCTCCATCTCCTGGGGTGAGTCTGTCCACTCTTGTCAAGCTTTGATAGACTCAGGGGCGGCTGGGAACTTTATGGATATTCACTTCGCCCAAAGCATCAATATACCTACTGCACCTCTTGAAGTCCCTCTGTCTGTATCTGCCCTCGATGGCCAAGCGTTAGGTGATGGAAGAGTCACCCAAGTTACTTCTCCAGTCTTCCTCCAGTCTCAAGGTCACAAGGAAGAAATATCCCTGCACCTGATTCCTTCACCTGAGTTCCCAGTTATTCTAGGCCTTCCTTGGCTTACTCGCCACAACCCTCGCATAGACTGGGTAACAAGCCAGGTTGTGGAATGGGGCCCTGCATGCCATGCCTCTTGTCTGCTCTCTAGCTCTCCTGTGTCTCCTGCCGAGCCCCCTGATCTCACCGAGTTATCTCAAGTTCCCACAGAGTACTGGGATCTCAAGGAGGTATTCAGCAAGAGCAGGGCCGCCGTTCTTCCTCCGCACCGGGCTTACGACTGTGCCATCGACTTGCTCCCTGGGACTACCCCTCCTCGTGGCAGACTGTTTTCACTCTCTCAGCCAGAACGCAAGGCCATGGAGGAATACCTCAAAGATGCCCTGGTCTCTGGGTTTATTCGACCCTCCACTTCACCTGCTGGAGCCGGCTTCTTCTTTGTTGGCAAGAAGGATGGGGGGCTCCGACCATGTATTGATTACAGGGGCCTGAATAAGATCACTGTGCGCAACCGATATCCCCTTCCGCTGATGTCCACAGCTTTCGACCTGCTCCAAGGCGCCACCGTCTTCACCAAGTTGGACCTACGGAACGCATACCACCTCATCCGTATCCGACAGGGAGACGAGTGGAAGACTGCCTTTAACACCCCGTCTGGGCACTACGAATACCAGGTGATGCCCTTCGGACTCACCAACGCACCAGCTGTTTTTCAGGCCCTAATCAACGACGTCTTAAGGGACATGATTAACCTATACGTTTTTGTCTACCTCGACGACATCCTTATCTTTTCCAAGACCGTGCAGGAACACCGCCACCATGTCCGCCAGGTTCTCCAGAGGCTGCTACAGAACAATCTGTTCGCCAAGGCCCAGAAATGCGAATTTCATGTTCCCGAGGTCTCCTTTCTGGGATTTATTGTACGGACAGGCCAACTCCAAATGGACCCTGCCAAGACCCTGGCCGTCCGGGATTGGCCTACTCCCAAGTCCGTTAAGGAGGTTCAGCGGTTCTTAGGATTCGCTAACTTCTACCGCAAGTTCATCAGGAACTTCAGTTCTGTGGCAGCACCCATGTCTGACCTCACCAAAGGGACAGGTGGATCTTATGGCTGGTCTCCTCAGGCAGAAAAGGCGTTCAAAGACCTCAAGGACCGCTTCTGCACGGCACCCATTCTGGTTCTCCCGGACACCTCCCAACCATTCATCGTGGAGGTGGACGCCTCGGACAGTGGTGTCGGCGCGGTGCTCTCTCAACGTTCGGAAGGAAAGCTGCACCCCTGCGCTTACTTCTCCCACCGCCTGAGTCCTGCTGAGTTCCGGTACGATGTGGGGGATCGAGAACTGCTAGCGGTCAAACTGGCCCTTGAGGAGTGGAGGCACTGGCTGGAGGGAGCACAACATCCATTCCTGGTTTGGACTGACCACAAGAACCTGGAGTACCTCCAGCAAGCCAAGAGACTGAACCCTCGACAGGCTAGGTGGGCCCTGTTTTTCAGTCGGTTTGACTTCACCCTCTCATACCGCCCCGGCTCCAAGAACACCAAACCTGACGCACTGTCCAGACTGTTCTCTGCCACTAACAGGGAGAATGAAGTCGGGCCTATTATCCCTGTGTCCCGGATTGTGGCCCCTGTCCGCTGGGGTATTGAGGAGGCTGTCCGACGAGCCCAACGCCAGGACCCCGGTCCTGGGACGGGGCCACCAGGCCTCTTGTACGTCCCACATCAAGCCCGGGCCAAGGTTCTCCAGTGGGGTCACTCTTCCCCTCTCACCGCCCACCCGGGAGCTCGGAGGACCCTGGACTTCCTGAAAAGACGCTTCTGGTGGCCTAACATGGAGAAGGAAGTAAGGTCATTTGTCCTGTCCTGTGAGGTTTGCACCAGAACCAAGAACCCACGACAGCGTCCCCAGGGTCTCCTGCATCCTCTGACCATTCCCCGGCGTCCCTGGTCCCACGTGGCAGTCGACTTTATCACGGGTCTCCCTGAGTCACAAGGTAACACGGTCATTTTGGTCTTAGTTGACAGATTCTCCAAGGCCTGCCGCTTCATACCACTGTGCAAACTCCCCTCTGCTCTTGAAACTGCGAAACTTTTGTTTAATCATGTCTTCCGAGTCTTTGGTCTTCCACAGGACATCGTCTCAGACCGAGGGCCCCAGTTCTCCTCCCGAGTGTGGCACGGGTTCTGCAAGGTCATCGGAGCCACTGCCAGCCTCTCCTCTGGGTTTCACCCACAGTCCAATGGTCAGACGGAGAGGCTCAACCAGGACCTGGAAACCACCCTGCGAGGCCTGGCTATGGATAACCCGACATCGTGGAGCACCTGGCTGCCATGGGCGGAGTACGCCCACAACACCCTGCAGTCATCGGCCACCAAGCTGTCGCCATTCCAGTGCCAATTCGGGTTCCAGCCACCTCTGTTCCCGGACCAGGAGGAGGACGCGGGGGTGCCCTCGGTCAACCAATATGTGAGACGGTGTCGCAAGACCTGGAGCAAGGTCAGGAAGACCCTCATACAGACCTCCAGAACCAACCAGACTCAGGCCAACCGCCATAGAAGACCTGCACACGCTTTCTGCCCTGGGCAGCGTGTTTGGCTGTCCACTAAGGACCTTCCACTGCGGGTGGAGAACCGCAAGCTTGCTCCTCGCTACATTGGCCCCTTCAAGGTGGTGCGCAGGGTGAACCCTGTCTCCTACCGGCTCCAGTTGCCCCGGACTCTGAGGATCAACCCCACTTTCCATGTTTCCCTGTTACGGCCCGTACTGACATCTACGTATGCCCCTGCCCCTAGGAACCCCCCACCCCCCCGCATCTTCCAGGGGCAGACTGTGTTCACTGTGAATCGCCTGCTTGACTCCCGCCGGGTCCGCGGCGGGTTGCAATATCTGGTGGACTGGGAGGGCTATGGTCCTGAGGAGCGCTGCTGGGTTCCTGCTCGGGATGTCCTTGATAAAGAACTATGTCGGGACTTCCATTCGGCCCATCCGGATCGCCCTGGGAACGTCAGGAGACGCTCCTAGAGGGGGGGGTCCTGTTAGGACTAGGACTGTTTTGGCCTCTAGAGGCCGCTGTTATTTCCTTTTCATGTCGTGTTTATTTTGGCCTCTAGAGGCCGCCACTGTTCCTGTGTTTTGTGTTTGTGTTAATTGCCTAATTATCTTCACCTGTGTCCTTAATTAGTTTGTCTATTTATACCCCTGAGTTCAGTCCTCTTGTCACGGAGTCTTTGTGCTGTTATGTTTATCTCCAGTTTCCTTTGTACTGTGTTTTTTGATCTTCTTAGCTTTTGTATTTTTGCACTTTGCTTTTCTTTTGGATTATACTCTTTGGTTTTTTTTTGTCTTTTGTTTTGCCCTGTATATAGTGTATATAGTTTAAATAAACCTTTTGATTCTTTTTCTACTTCCGCCTCACGCCTCTGCATTTGAGTCATCCCCCTGGTGGCCTAGTGGGGGTTTGCTGGATTATCACACCAACGAACCAGGTTCGAATCCCAGCAAAACCCTAACAAAAACTTTCCAGATCAATGAAAGCCAATGAAAAAACTTTACTGGTGGTTATTCCAATGCTTATAAGTTGTTCTCTGGAGTATGTGACCAGAGAAGAAGCACAAGAGAAACAACAAATGCACAAAAACATAGAAAGTACGAGAGAGCGAAGTACCGAGGCAACCGTCTGCGGCGCCATCTTGGAATATGGCGCAGAAAGTACAACCTCCGCTGAGCCTTTTTGATGATCGTGACTGTGTTGGTCTCCCACTTCAAGTCCCGAGAGATTGTGGAACCCAAAAACCTGAAGCTTTCAACAGCAGTCACAATGTTGTTGGTGATGGGCAGCAGAGTGGGGGGGCTCCTCCTAAAGTCCACTGTCATCTCCACAGTTTTGAGCGTGTTCAGCTCCAGATTGTTCTGACCGCACCAACAGACCAGCCGTTCAACCTCCCGTCTGTATGCAGACTCGTCACCGTCTCGGATGAGGCCGAGACGGTGACGATTTACATGTATGATTTACATGTAGCACAATATTATGGTTTTCAGTATATCTTAGTATCAGCTTACAACACTAAGTGAATAAGGAGTAAAACATGATGTGTTATAGGAAAACAATCAATGATCAGGTGAATTATTCTCCTACATTTATAAAAGCACATGCTGAAGTGTTTTTATGCCTCGTATACCACTGTGATTTTGCAACAAATTGAATTTTGTACTTTTATCATTTCATTTAGGTACATTTAATGCTGTCAAACGTTCACAAGAAAATTGTGTTCCTGTTATTGTTTACGTATGTTACAGTAGTTATAAACAATTGCTTCCTCCCCCTTCTTTTTGCCTCTCTTCGAGTTAATAGACAAAAAAAAATTTTTGCCATATTTCTGAGAAAGCAGAAAGCGCAAAGTCATCTGTCCTGAAGACTTCCGACATGTGACATTTGGTTAGGCTGTCTGTATTCTAGCTTTGCTGCTAGTGTCCCTGGTGATAGGTTAGCGATCCACCACAACCCTGAACAAGATGAATGAATGGATGAATTATACTGTAACTGGGAATGCTATAATTTTACACAGACCTGTTAAGACAATCATTCTTAGCTTTCGACACGGTGGTGTAGTGGTTAGCACTGTTGCCTCACAGCAAGAAGGTTCTGGGTTCGAGCCCAGTGGCTGACGGGGGCCTTTCTGTGTGGAGTTTGCATGTTCTCCCCAGGTCTGCGTGGGTTTCCTCCGGGTGCTCCGGTTTCCCCCGCAGTTCAAAGACATGCGGTTAGGTTAAAATGGGGGCGGCCTTAGGCTGAAGTGCCCTTGAGCAAGGCACGTACAGTTGTGGTCAGAAGTTTACATACAGTGACACGAATGTTATCTTGGATATGAATGTCATGGCAATATTTGGGCTTTCAGTAATTTCTTTGAACTGTTCTTTTTCTGTGGCAGAATGTACAGCATATACAACATCTTTAATTAAAAAAATCCACTAGAATTGGTGCACAAGTTTTAATTTTCTTTGGGTTTTCTGAAATCAACACGGTCAACAGGGTCAAAAATTTACATACGTTCACTTAGATTATTAATTCAGAGGTGCTGAAACTTCCAAAATGTCTCTTATCTTGCCAAGGCCGAGGTCTCTTAACTTCCTGTTAGTGATCATGATTGACTACAGCTGGTAGCTTCTCTGTGCCTTCATAAAAAGGATTTGTTTACAGCACTCATTGGATTGACCAACACAGTAAAATGGGAAAGTCCAAGGAGCTCCGTGCAGATCTGAGAAAGAGGATCGCAGATATACACAACTCTGGAATATGTCTTGGAGCCATTTCTAAACAACTGTAAATTCTAAGATCAGTTTAAACAGTTGTATCCAAGTTATTGTGAGATGTAGTCACTTTGCCAAGCCACTCTGCTTCAAGAAAACCCAAACTGTCACCTTCAGCTGAAAGGAAATTGGTTTGGATGGTCAGGAACAACCTGGGAACCACCATGGCACAACCCTGCCATGAACTGGAAACTGATGGATCATTGTCTACAATTCAGATCACCATGGACTAAAAGGCTGCTTTCCAAGAAATAACCCCCTGCTCCAAAATTGACACCTTCAAGCTTAACTAAAGTTTGAAGCTGACCACACGGACAAAGAAAAAGCCTTCTGGAGGATAGCTGTATGGTCAGATGAGACAAATGGCCCTTTTCCACTACCCTTTTTCAGCTCACTTCAGCTCGCTTCAGCTCACTTCAGCCCGACACGGCTCGCGTTTCGACTACCTCAGAACAGCACGACTCAGCTCGCTTCAGCCCTGCTTAGCACCCAAAACTCGCACGGTTTTGGAGTGGGGCTGAAGCGAGCCAAACCAAGCTGAGTGAGGCTGGGGGCGTGAGCAGACACTCCCCTGTGCACTGATTGGTGAGGAGGAGTGTCCTCACATGCCCACACACACCCCGCGAGCATGCTGGGATCTGTAAACACCGTAAACCCGGAAGAAGAAGAATTACGAGAATTTCTGAAGCCTTATGCGCCTCGCCTCATCTATACGCTCTTGCCAGTATCTGTTGGCGTTGTCGGTGACAACAAGCCACAGAACCAAGACCAGCAACACTAACGACTCCATGTCCTCCATGTTTATTGTTTACTATCTGGGTCGTGAGACTACCGCTTAAAAGATCACTGATGTCACTGTTTGCGCCGCTTAACGACATCACAAGACGTCCACCCACTTTTGCTAACTCCACCCAATGTGTCCACCCACTTCCAGCCAGCACGGTTCAGCGCGGTTGTAGTCGAAATGCAACTCCAATAGCCCCGCTCAGCTCGACTCAGCACGGCACGGCTCAGCCCAACTCAGCCGCGTTTGTAGTGGAAAAGCGGCAAAAGATTGAGTTGTTAGGCCACAATGGCCACCATGTACAGAGGGACACTGTACCAGTTGGTGGTGGTGGTAGGATCATCATGCTCTGGGGCTGTTTTGCTGCCAGTGGAACTGGTTCATTGCACAAAGTGGATGGAATAATGAAGGAGGACTACTTCAGAATTCTTCAGCATAAACCATCAGAAAGTTGAACACAACTTGGGACTTACAACAGGACAATGAACCCAAACACACATCAGAGCTGGTTGTGGAGGATAAAGCAGGCTAACATTAAACTTAAAACAAGTCCTGACTTCAACCCTACTGAAAATATATGGACCGTGCTTATAAGCCAAGAAAGAAAAAAAATTTAATTGAACTCTACCAATTCTGCCATCAAGAGTCGTGAAATATCCAACCAGAATTCTGCCAGAAGCTTGTTCATGGTAAACAAAAATGTTTGGTCAAGGTGAATCTTGCGACGAGGCATTTTACCCAAATATTAGGTGTGCTGTATGTATATTTTTGAGCCTGTATGTATAATTTGACCCTGTGTTGATTTCAGAAAACCCAAAGAAAATTAAAACTTGTGCACCAAATTTTAATGTTTTTTTCTTTTAATTAAAGATGTATGCTGTACATTCTGCCACAGAAAAAGAACCGTTCAAAGAAATTACTGAAAGCCCAAATATTGTCATGACATTCATATCCAAGGTGAAATTCATGTCACTGTATGTAAACTTCTGACCACAACTGTAACCCCCAACTGCTCCCCAGGCGTTGTAGCATAGCTACCCACTGCTCTGGGTATGTGTGTGCGCTCATTGCTCACTTTTTGTGTGTTTTCACTGCTTCAGATGGGTTAAATGCAGAGGTACGAATTTCACTGTGCGTGAGTATGCATGTGACAAATAAAGGCTTCTTTTTTCAATGAATGAAAACTCAAACAATGCATATATACTGTTTTCTATATTTGTTCAGAGTTATTATATTTGTTAGACAATTTTTATTATTTATAGGATAAGAAAATGTAAGTAGAATGTAAATATTTCATAAGCTATTTATTTTATAAGCTAAGTCAACTCTGCCTTCAGTAAAACACTTTTATTCTCATTTCAACCAGACATGATCAAGTGGTGTATACCAGGCATCGTATTGCTCTTTCAAGGCTCATCCATGCTTTTTTATTAAAGGGTGAAGAAGCACCATCACGCCATTTCTCTAGGATATCTCTGTCAATCAAGCATATTTTACTTAGTTGTCCTGGTCTAAACACCACAAGGGAACAATTTTATTCTCAAAGTAATCTGGGTGATGTTTTTAACAAAGTCCCACCACAAAAACTTCTAGAATTTTTAATTGCATGTGTATCTGAAGCATCTCATTTAGTTATTTGTTTAGTTATGTAACTTTATTTGTTTTAATTATTTATTTATGAATAAATTATAGTACCTCTTAGAAACTGCAATCAAAGTTTGCATGGAAAGATGAACAAGAATAAAATCAAAATGGCGGGAAAAGTAGTCGGGCGGAAAATGACGTCATAGGGTCCTCTGGACTCGGCTGGGTCCAAGGATTCCAGGGAGACCAAGTTTTCGAAAATCGGACCAACGGTTGAAAAGTTAGAACCAGAAATGTGGCTGAGACTTGAGTCCATGAGCCTTTGGTCCTGAGATGGCTTTGAAAATATAAACATTTTCATAAGCTATTTAAAACTACTCTAAAAGTTCTCTTATCTTTTTTTTTCAAAATGATCAATATCACGGTTTGTCAAAGATTAGTGCAGTGCTAGATATTACCAATATTAACTCTTTACCCCTTTACCTTTACCTACAGCCACCCTTGTGTATGTATATACTGTTCACCCTTAGAACATATTTACAAGAAAAAAGGTCTAAAGACAAGGTTTTGTTCATATCAGTTTTCTCCTTCATTATGTTGAAACAATCATAACGTATCATACATTTTTGAAAAGAGGGCATGACACAGAATACAAAAATCACTGTTATGTTTCAACATTCACCAACTTGCAGGTAGTGTCCGAAAGGTGAGTAATACCTGTGTGAAAACCAATCTTCACATTTTACATGAAGAATTCGTCAAATGGTGTACAATAAATGATTACTGCAACTTTACAAAGATGCTTTATATAACGTTGTTCAATTATCTTTTCAAAATTCATACATTTTATCATAAATATTCACCTGGGATAACTGTAAAGGGTAAAATACGTATGTAGAGGCAAATTCAGAGTCATCAAATGTCATTATGGTGCATACACGGGGTCGTCATATGTCGTCGTCAAGGGGTAAAGAGTTAAATTATGTAACCCAGCCTTACTCGTCTCGTCTCGTCTTCTTCCACTTATCCGGGACCGGGTCGCGGAGGCAGCAGTCTGAGCATGGAAGCCCAAACTTCCCTTTCCCCAGACACCTCGGCCAGCTCCTCGGGAAGAACACCGAGGCGTTCCCAGGCCAGCTGAGAGACATAGTCCCTCCAGCGTGTCCTGGGTCTTCCCCGGGGGGACATGCCTGGAACACCTCCCCAGGGAGGCGTCCAGGAGGCATCCGAAAGAGATGCCCGAGCCACCTCAGCTGATCCTCTCAATGTGGAGGAGCAGCAGCTCTACTCTGAGCTCCTCCCGAGGGACTGTGCTTCTCACCCTATCTCTAAGGGAGCGCCCAGCCACCCTGCGAAGGAAACTCATTTCGGCCGCTTGTATCCGCGATCTTGTTCTTTTGGTCATGACCATAGGTGAGAGTCGGAACGTAGATTGACCAGTAAATCGAGAGCTTCGCTTTTTGGCTCAGCTCCTTCTTCACCACGACGGACCGGTAAAGCAACTGCATCACTGCAGAGGCCGCACCGATCCGTCTGTCGATCTCGCGCTCTATCCTTCCCTCACTCATGAACAAGATCCCGAGATACTTAAACTCCTCCACTTGAGGCAGGACTTCTCCACCAACCTGGAGAGGGCAAGCCACCCTTTTCTGGTCCAGAACCATGGCCTCTGACTTGGAGGTGCTGATTCTCATCCCAGCCGCTTCACACTCGACTGCAAACCGCCCCAGTGCATGCTGAAGGTCCTGGTTTGAAGAAGCCAACAAGACAGCATCATCTGCGAAAAGCAGAGATGAAATCCTGTGGTTCCCAAACAGGATTCCTTCCGGCCCCTGGCTGCGCCTAGAAATTCTGTCCATAAAGATTATGAACAGAACTAGTGACAAAGGGTAGCCCTGCCGAAGTCCAACATGCACTGGGAACAAGTCTGACTTGCTGCCGGCAATGTGAACCAGACTTCTGCTCCGTTCGTACAGGGACCGGACAGCCCTTAGCAAAGAGCCCCGAATCCCATACTCCCGAAGCACCCCCCACAGAATACCACGAGGGACACAGTCGAATGCCTTCTCCAAATCCACAAAGCACATGTGGACTGGTTGGACAAACTCCCATGAACCCTCGAGCACCCTATGAAGGGTATAGAGCTGGTCCAGTGTTCCGCGACCAGGACAAAAACCGCATTGTTCCTCCTGGATCCGAGGTTCGACTATCGGCCGAATTCTCCTCTCCAGTACCCTGGAGTAAACCTTCCCTGGGAGACTGAGAAGTGTGATTGGAGCACACGCTCCGGTCCCCTTTCTTAAAAAGAGGGACAACCACCCCAGTCTGCCACTCCAGAGGCACTGTCCCCGACCGCCATGCGATGTTGCAGAGACGTGTCAGCCAAGACAGCCCCACAACATCCAGAGACTTGAGATACTCGGGGCGGATCTCATCCACCCCCGATGCCTTGCCACCGAGGAGCTTGCTAACCACCTCAGTAACTTCGGCTTGGGTAATGGACAAGTCCATCTCTGAGTCATCAGCCTCCGCTTCCTCAATGGAAGACGTGACAGTGGGATTGAGGAGATCCTCGAAGTATTCCTTCCACCGCCCGACAATGTCCCCAGTCGAGGTCAACAGCTCCCCACCCGCACTGTAAACAGTGTTGGCAGAGTACTGCTTCCCTCTCCTGAGGCGCTGGACGGTTTGCCAGAATTTCTTCGAGGCTGACCGATAGTCCTCCTCCATGGCCTCACCGAACTCCTCCCAGTTCCGAGTTTTTGCCTCCGCAACTGCCCGAGCTGCGGCACGCCTGGCCTGCCGATACCCATCAGCTGCCTCAGGAGTCCCGGAGGCCAACATGGCCCAATAGGACTCCTTCAGCTTGACGGCATCCCTTACTTCCAGTGTCAGGGATTGCCGCCACGACAGGCACCAGAGACCTTGTGGCCACAGCTCCGAACAGCCGCGTCGACAATGGAGGCAGAGAACATGGTCCACTCAGACTCCATGTCCCCCGCCTCCCTCGGTAGCTGGGAGAAGCTCTCCCGGAGGTGGGAGTTAAAGACCCCCCCGACAGAGTGCTCGGCCAGACGTTCCCAGCAGACCCTCACCATACGTTTGGGCCTGCCAGGTCTGTCCGGCTTCCTCCTCCGCCAGCGGATCCAACTCACCACCAGGTGGTGATCAGTTGACAGCTCAGCCCCTCTCTTCAGCCTTACTATTATTTTAAAGGTCTAGCAGCATATTTTTGTGAGATATCGTTGTGATATCTATTAGATGCCTAAATTAGGATTGTAGGGCTAAAATGTAACATGTTATTATCTTAGCCCACTGCTCTCCTATAACTAGTGATGGAAATTGGGGACAGCTCAAGCATTGCAGCATATAAAACTCTTTTATAAACATTATTTAGTAATATTATATGATAGTTACGATGTCACCACATTGTTCGCCATGAAACATGGCTTAGAATAGTGTTAAATGTGCCCAGAGAAATATTGAAGTTAAGCATAGTTTATGATCACCTTAAAGAAACTGCTGCCACAATTTATAAATCTACTACAGTATAGATGACTTGCAACCACGTGATCAAAATGTGCTACGTCATGAGCGTCCGCCATAATGGTGGATATGCAAAGCAACTAGGATGGCAGCCGCTGAAAGCGTGTCTGTAAACAAGGCTGAATTTTCTCAGTATTACCACGATTTGAACGGTCGAGCAAATATTTGATACAAAGAGAAGATAGATATGTGTGGTTTTGACCCATATTGTTGAAAAAAGTCAGACTTTTCTGAAGATAAGACGCTTCTACCAACCATCGAGTACCCAGATATCATGTTCTATCTGGTTTGGCTGACCTTGGACGAAACATAGCCCATGTTCTGAGTGGGTCCCCAGTCTGGATTGTTTCTATTGTATAATTTTGCTGGCGCTCCTAGAAGCGAAATAGTAATACACGTGTTAAAATTATAACAACAACTGAGTGAACCACAACAAAAGAGCGCTCATTTTATAGCAAAATTCTAGCAACACAAAATAAAATTCTTCCATGATATTATTGAGAGCTTTTGAGTCTCACCTGAGATAAAATGATGACTGCAAACACAAGCTGTTTTGGTTTTAGCCTCTTAGATCAGCCCTGCTGATTGTTGTTCAGCCGTGCTCGTCTCCTCTCCGTACTAAGCCTCAGGGTTTCCTTGCCCTCTTTCTGAATCACAGATGGAATTCTAAACAATCAGAACATGCCACGGTCATGAGTACTGTTGTGACCACAACCATATACAGCACAAAGATATGGCATAGCTAAAAGAACATTTAAAGCAGTGGAAAAACAGAGAGTTGCGCACGTGAGTATGTTTTATATGGAATGTCACTTGACCCCGCATTTGTATCTCCACCAACATGGCCGACATCTGGGTTTCTATTTTGTTTTGATGTCACTTGCAAGTCAAGGATAAGCTAGCATTAATTGGTCCTGGTAATACCTACCAGTCTTTCTTTTCCATAGGTCTGTTTTTATTGTGGACTTCACTCGTGCTTTCTTTTTGTTTCTTTATCTGCTTGCTTTTACTCAGAGTTCTTTGAGCTGCTGAGTCGTGCTCAGAGCAGCCGTGCCGATGACCAGAGAGGCCTGCTGAGAAAAGAGGACCTGGTGCTCCCTGACTTTCTGCGTCTGAAACCTGAGCACAGTGCACCTCCATCCTGTTCCACATCCACTTCCCAAAAACCAGTTCACGACCCCAACCAGTTCCCATCCGTTACCTCCAATGGACATGACCCCAAAGCTGAAGACGAGACTGATGTGTTCTCCCCGCCTCTCTCCCCCATCATCCATTCACAAGGCCCCCCAGGGCAGGATGGAGAGGGACTGTGTGATCTCACCCTGGTAGGTGAAGGAGACATCAGCAGCCCCAACTGTACTCTACTGCCCTCTGTGCCAACCTGCCCACCTCCTAATGATGCTGACATCACCCCTCCACCACTGCCTTCCGCCCACAGAAACCCCAGCTCAGGTATTTCTCCTGGATGACTAGCTGTATGTTCTGTAGTGTGTGTAGTGAGTGTATGTTTGTGGTGGTTGATGTTTGTACATGAATAAACTTTATGCTTCAGATTGTAAGTATATTAATAAGGTCAGATAGAACTGATATTTGACAGCTTTAGATGCACTTTATGGTGTTAAAGAGCACCTCTCAGCTCTGCTCGGGGTTTTTCTACAAATCAACACACACAGGACTTATCAGAACAAATCCATGTGGAAAAACAGGAGTTTTGATACTAATATTCCTGAATTGTAGATTTGTGTTTACTTGCTTTATTCTGTTAATACCAATGTTTTTGACTATTGTATGACACAGATATACAACATGCCTTAGATGCTAAGGTTACTAGTTTTCTACATATTTCATTTGTTACGGTATGTGTGGTGAATCTTAGTGTTTTAATCATGTTACTTTACACATTTTTAATCATCTTGTAGAAAGTGACTAATGATTCATCAGCAGGTGTGCCACTTTCCATCCATCCTCCACACCTGCAATTCAACAAAGCTGAAGAGTTGAACATTGACCAGCAAAGGCTTAATAGTCAACTCCAGAATTATTGGTACCCTTCATGAGAATGAGCAAAAATGGCTAAATGAAATCAATAACACTAATCAACTATTTTGAGCTTAAACAGGCATGGACATTTTATAGCCTTATTTATAGCAACATTATAACACTTTTTTTTTTTCTCTCAACATGACTGTTAATATATAATTTTAAACAATTGAAACCATACTTGGTGAAGCTTCTCCTGAGGAACAACATTGAGTGTCTTGTTATGAGGCTCTGTACAATGATCCTATACACTCCTTCTAGAATATTACAAGCTTGCTCATATTGATTGCCCTCTTCATTTCAAACCCCGTTTTATATGGATCAAATGCAGAGACTGACTTGGCCATTGCAAAACTTTGATGCATTGATGTGTTGTATTCATGTAAGTCGTGATTCTTAACAGAAACAACCAGGTTTGGGTTAATATATACACTGGTACTGCTCAGAATTTGTGGTGCTGTAAATCACTAGGACATGGTCAAAGATGGCACAGAAATTACTAAAAACAGTTTTCTATCAAGGACAAAAAAATGTACATTTATTATAAATTATTATAAATAATATTTAAGGGCACCAATCATTCTTGCGCATCTAAGACAAGCTGCTATTTAAAATGTGTTGGGCTGAGAATGGCTTTGGGTAGAAGAAGGATAAATAATTTTTACGCTTGAGAAAAAAATATACGAGTGCATCTCAAACGACTAGAATATTGTGAAAAAGTTCTGTTTTTCATAATTTAATTCAAAAAGATAAACTTTCATATATTCTATATTCATTACACAAAGTGAAATATTTCAAGCCTTTTTTGTTTTAATTTTGGTGATTATGGCTTATAGCTCATGAAAATCAGAAATCCAGTATCCCAAATTATTAGAATATTTCCTAATATCAATCAAAAAAGGATGTACAATACAGAAATGTCCAACTTCTGGAAAGTATGTTCATTTATCCAGTCAATACTTGGTCAGGGCTCCTTTACCATAAATTACTGTATCAATGCGATGTGGCATGGAGGCGATCAGCCTGTGGCACTGCTGAGGTGTTATTGAAGCCCAGGTTGCTTTGATAGTGGCCTTAAGCTCAACTGTATTTTTGGGTTGGTTGTTTCTCATCTTCCTCTTGACAATACTCCATAGATTCTCTGTGGGGTTCAGGTCAGGTGAGGTGGCTGGCCAATCAAGCACAGTAATATCATGGTCAGTAAACCATTTGGTAGTAGTTTTGGCACTGTGGGTAGGTGCTAAGTCCTGCTGGAAAAGGAAATCAGCATCTCCAGAAAGCTTGTCAGCAGATGGAAGCATGAAGTGCTCTAAAAATCTCCTGGTAGATGGCTGTGTTGACTTTGGACTTGATAAGACATAGTGGACCAACACCAGCAGATGACACGGCACCCCAAATCATCACAGACTGCGGAAACTTCACACTGGACTTCAAACACCTTGGATTCTGTGCCGCTCCACTCTTCCTCCAGACTCTAGGACCCTGATTTCCAAATGAAATGCAAAATTTACTTTCATCTAAAATTAGGTCTTTGGACCACTGAGCAACAGTCCAGTTCTTTCTCTCCTTAGCCCAGGTAAGACGCTTCTGATGTTGTCTCTGGTTCAGGAATGGTTTGATATTAGGAATGTGACAGTTGTAGCCCCTTTCCTGAAGACGTCTGTGTGTGATGGCTCTTGATACACTGACACCAGCCTCAGTCTGCTCCTTGTGAAGCGCTCCCAAGTTCTTGAATCAACTTTTCTTGACAATCCCCTGAATGCTGCGGTCATCCCTGTTGCTTGTGCACCTTTTCCAGCCAGCCTTTTCAGCAATTACTTTCTGTGGCTTTCCCTCCTTGTGGAGGGTGTCGATGATAGTCTTCTGGACATCTGTCAAGTCAGCAGTCTTCCCCATGCTTGTGGTTATGTGCACTGAACTAGACCGAGAGATAAACGGTATTTATACTGTTTTACTCAAGCTCGAAATGAAATGTTCTAATATTTTGAGATGTTTTTTAAGTTTTTTTGCGCTGTAGGCAATAATTATCAAAAGTAAAATGGAAAAATGCCTGGAACATATTAGTTTGTGTAATGAGTCTAGAATATATTACATTTCCTACATTACATTCTTCAATAACTAATGGAAAATATTGAACTTTACGACATTCTAATTGTTTGAGATGCATTAGTACTATAAATATATGGGGTTTTTTTTTTGTCTATGTAAGGAATAAAACACAATGAGGCATGTGATTATCGGAAAGTAATCAGGGTGGTGTTTTGTAATTTGACGTTACCATCCCAAAATGATGATTTTCCTCTATCAGCATGTCCTAAAGGATTTTATTCCTCTCAAACCACTGAAAATCCCCAATGATTAAATTTTTATTTATTAAAAAATGCTATGGTGATTTTGCTCTTTTTATAGGAAAATGTAATGTTAGGGAACAGCCACAAAATAAGATGGTTCCTGTTATCATGTATACCATCTTTTCACTGCACGTTAACTTTGAAACAGTCATACTGTATTGTGTTTACATTATTTTCATATTGAGATACCCGCAAGGGTTGATATTTTTGTGTAATCCATGTAAACATATAAAATAGAAAATGTTGATAATTCCCTTCCTTTTATACATGTGCATATATTGTTACTTGCATGGAGCTAGTTTTGAAGAACTCAGTACTGTTGTAATGCTAATTAGCTAATGTCAGCTAGCTAGCTTGCCACAACCAAATGTATTGGAACAAAATGTTCCAAAGCCCTTTTTACTCCACTTGATAAAAAAAGTGTGTTACTGAAATATGAGTGACTGAAGTAAATGTGGAATTTTTAAAATAGGGGGAAAAATAATACAAGCATTCAGCAGCACTATTGGTATACGATGTTTTCTTATACAAGATTTTTACAGAATTCTCATGAAGGATGCCAGTAATTCTGGAGTTGACTGACTGTATATACCTACTGTTCACAGAGCCTCTTGTAGTAGAAGGCAGCTGAGGCTAGGTTTTAACAAAGTTTTTTACACATCAGCTGCCACAACATTTGAAAGCACAGCATTGTTAAATTGCAGGTCATTCTGCTTCTGCTGTAGATCATGTTGATTGTGTGTGTGTCTAATAAACACTAGAGGTGAAATCACACTAGACTTGCTCTTGAGCTTGTGCACTATCACTCTTTGTAATTCATTTCCTTCTATGTTGATTTTTCCATCTTTTTCTACCCATTTTCTGTTTTTATTTTTTTTTTATTTTCCATTTTGATTTGTGATGGAGTTCCATTTTGAGAAGGACTGATTATTGCATTTCACTCACGCTTGATTCTCAGAACACATCACAATACAACATAATACGATCTTATTTTTAAAATAGGACCGAAGTACAGTAATATTAAGACCAAGTGTCAACTCCGCTGTTGTCAAAGCTGTTTGATTCACTTGTTTGTAAGGCGAGGTGCATAGGAGAGTTAGTACTCTCTGATTAGTGTTCAAATGAATATATTCAGGATCAAGAGAAACTGAGGCAATGATGACTAAAGAGACCTACAGGAAGAAACCAGGTGAAGGAGTTAAAACTATCATGGCATTTAGTTATTAGTCTGCATGTTCTTATTGCAGACCCAGCTTCTCTTGTGAAGGCTGTGAGGACAGACATAGAACAAGTGATTACAAATACTGAAATAAATATTTGAAGAAAGTTGATTTAAAATGGGGGTGGCACGGTGTGTAGTGGTTAGCGCTGTCGCCTCGCAGCAAGAAGGTTCTGGGTTTGAGCCCAGCGGCCAGCGAGGGCCTTTCTGTGTGGAGTTTGCACGCTCTTCCCGTGTCTGCGTGGGTTTCCTCCGGGTGCTCCGGTTTCCCCCACAGTCCAAAGACATGCAGGTTAGGCTAATTGGTGGCTCTAAATTGACCGTAGGTGTGAGTGTGAATGGTTGTCTATGTGTCAGCCCTGTGATGATCTGGCAACTTGTCCAGGGTGTACCCCGCCTCTCGCCCATAGTCAGCTGGGATAGGCTCCTGCTTCCCTGAGACCCTGTTGTACAGGATAAGTAGCTACAGATAATGGATGGATGATTTAAAATGAGTATATGGGCAAACCTTAGACTTCTCATATTATCTCTAGCCGCTTTATCCTTCTACAGGGTCGCAGGCAAGCTGGAGCCTATCCCAGCTGACTACAGGCGAAAGGCAGGGTACACCCTGGACAAGTCGCCAGGTCATCACAGGGCTGACACATAGACACAGACAACCATTCACATTCACACCTACGGTCAATTTAGAGTCACCGGTTAACCTAACCTGCATGTCTTTGGACTGTGGGGGAAACCGGAGCACCCGGAGGAAACCCACGCGGACACGGGGAGAACATGCAAACTCCACACAGAAAGGCCCTCGCCGGCCCCGGGGCTCGAACCCAGGACCTTCTTGCTGTGAGGCGACAGCGCTAACCACTACACCACTGTGCCGCCCAACCTTAGACTTAAGAAGGGTTATAGTGCCACCTTGTGTTGTGGATATTTATCACAAAATGAAAAGGCAAGCATTTGCGTTCTGCAAGAATTTGTTTTAAAATATAATTAATATCATAATGTGCAATCATAATATTATAGCATATTATGTGGATATAAGGCAATTTAGCCATCAAACAATAGCTTGTTAGACTTCACATCCCAAATCTTTCAAATGCCCAATTTTACCTTGTAGTGCTTGTTTATTGCTCTTTAGGCCCACACTGATATTCTGTTTAATACAATCCCTTCACTAAATGTGAATTAATGAAGGAACCCATTCCCATTTTAGATTGAAGCAGATAGTCAACACAAATCCAAAATATTTATATAATAGATATCGTCATTAAACTGTAATCCACCAAAAATCAAGTAGTTAACAAACTGTGTGTGCTGCATTAGAGCAAGGAAACTATAAGGATGTGTGAAATATGGGTTCTCCAATGCTGGGATTGGGACTTGCGGTCAAGGATAAATCATACTCTTTATTTCTTCTCCCCAAAATCATAACATTCCCGCTTTTCTTTTAGTCATTCACCAAGTTGCGCCACATACTCTTGAACCATTTTTTTTTCTCAGGTGCAGTGGATGAAAGCGAGACTCCAGCAAGCCACCAACAGGGAGAAACACCAGAACAGACAGATTCACCGTCTTTTGAGCAAAAGACTGACGTGGATGATGTTCCTCAGGATGAGAGCTTTGAGGGCTATGCAGCTGAGCTTCGTCAGTGCCAGAGCAAAATGAGGAATGGAACTTACTCCTCTATCCATCCTCCACATCCCTTCAACAACGTCTCATACAGCAGCCAAAATAACACAACGCAATACAAAGCTACATTTGTATGAAAGATACTTGATAGAGATTTTTTTTGGAAATGTGCGAGAGTACAAATGGTGAATGAATTGTACCTATGTACAAATGTATGTAATATTTGTAATGATAAACAATAACTTATTGAACAATAAAGTGAAAGCTGTGATTTTCCATTTTAGAAATGAATCAAATAAAAAATAAACATGATGTAACCTCTTTGGATGTACAGTAGGCTGAAGGATGAAGTTATAGATACAACTAATGAATCTGCTTCAAATGTTAAACGAAATCAATGAATGAATATTTGGGGAATTGTCAATAAAAGTGATCATGTCAATACTTTGGAGACGTTTTTATAGTTATTCAAAAACTGAGGTGAACTGCTGTCAGAGTTACACTATATATCTAAAAGTATGTGGCCCCATGGCCATCACATCCATGCTTACTGAACATCCCATTCCAGATTTAGTTCCCTTTTGCTGTTATAAAAACCTCCATCTTCTGCGAAGGCTTTCCACTAGATTTTGCAGCATGGCTGTGGGGATTTGTGCTCATTCAGCCACAAAAGCATTAGAGAGGTAAGGCAAAAAGGGCTTGGGGTACAGTTCCAGTTTATCACAAAGGTGTTTAGTGGTGTTGGGGTCCATAGAGCTCGCTTTGTACATGGGGGCATTGTCATGCAGGAACAGGTTTGGGACCATTTCATTCCATCCATCCATCCATTATCTGTAGCCGCTTATCCTAGGGTCGCAGGCAAGCTGGAGCCTATCCCAGCTGACTATGGGCGAGAGGCGGGGTACACCCTGGACAAGTTGCCAGGTTATCGCAGGGCTGACACAGAGACAAACAACCACTCACACCCACATTCACACCTACGGTCAATTTAGAGCCACCAATTAACCTAACCTGCATATCTTTGGACTGTGGGGGAAACCCACGCGGACACGGGGAGAACATTCTTCCCACATGCCATCAGACTCCTCAACTCTGAGGGACTGGACTGATTCTCATGGACTACAGCACTCACACTGCAGTCTTTGCATAGTGGACAATATTGCACTATTGCTTACAGTGGTTACAATCTCTCTCTCTCTCTCACACACAAGGTTTACATTTATTTATTCCTTTTTCATACACCAATTCCTCACGCCATCAGACTCCTCAACTCAGACTGATTCTCACGGACAGTTGAACACACCACTCACACTGCAAGCTTTGCACAGTGAACAAAAATGCACTATTGCCTTACAATGTCTCTCACACACACAGTTTATATTTATTTATTTCCTTCCATATACTACCTCAATATGCCCACTCAACTCTGCACCTTGTGTTGCTTGTGTCTGCATTTTATATTGTTTGTGTTGTTTATCGTCCGTTATTTTCTATTGTGTCATTACTGTCTGCAGTGTTGCACTCTTGCACTTTATGTTGTTATATGTAGATTTGTAGTCCTGTGATGTTCAGTGTAGCACCATGGTCCTGGAGAAACGTAGTTTCATTTTAACTGTGTACTACACCAACTGTATATGGTTGAAATGACAAATCAAAAGACCTTGACCTTGAAAACTCCACTCAGAAAGGCCCCTGTCAGCCACTGGGCTCGAGTCCAGAACCTTCTTGCTGTGAAGCAACAGTGCTAACCACTACACCACCGTGCCACCCCCATAGCTAATTCAGTAGTTTGTCAATAGTTAGCTCTGTCCTTACCCACTGTGATTAATAATGCACAATAGAGGTTTTATTTGGATTATATTGATGGTATTATAAGGTCATTATAAATGTGCTCATTATAAGTGTGCTCAATATATACAGTACACGTCCATGTGTTTTCCTCCTCACAGTGAGCTGTATGTAAAGGATCACTTGACTGGATTAGAAGGCGAGTGATAAATTCAGGACTCACATCTCAGGAATATCACTGAGCAAATCCTAGTTTGGGGATGGGGATAATGACACTGGCGTGCGTCCCTTCATGGTCATGATGTGTCCATTAAATTAATGGCTGGAGTACAGGGTGAAATTAATCTCATCTCATGTCATTATCTCAGGCCGCTTTATCCTGTTCTACAGGGTCACAGGCAAGCTGGAGCCTATCCCAGCTGACTACGGGCGAAAGGCGGGGTACACCCTGGACAAGTCGCCAGGTCATCACAGGGCTGACACATAGACACAGACAACCATTCACACTCACATTCACACCTACGCTCAATTTAGAGTCACCAGTTAACCTAACCTGCATGTCTTTGGACTGTGGGGGAAACCGGAGCACCCGGAGGAAACCTACGCGGACACGGGGAGAACATGCAAACTCCACACAGAAAGGCCCTCGCCGGCCACGGGGCTCGAACCCGGACCTTCTTGCTGTGAGGCGACAGCGCTAACCACTACACCACCGTGCCGCCCCAGGGTGAAATTGTGTCAGTAATTGTATACAATTTTAGAAAGTGTTTGTAATCGTGTCTGTGTGTCTAACTGCACAGCAACATGACAGTGATGTCTCAGTAAAACTATCTGTGCTTCATACTGTATATTTGTGAAAAAAAAAAAGCTTTATATAAGACACTCAAAGTAACATCACTGTATACATCCCTGAGAGTGGATGGAACACTGAAGTACACACACACACACACACACACTCAATTAACCACAGGTGTGATCATTTCGCCACTCACCTTCCTTGGCCACACCCCCACTGCCATAATCGCATATCATTCTTTCTATGTCCTGGAGAGGACGGACCCTTGACCCTTTGCACCAGTAAATTACACAGTTTAAGATGTATTTTATGAATCAGTAAATAGTTTTTTAATGCAATGTGCAACTGTATTTATTTCCAGTTGATTTATACTTAAAAAAAACCAATTACGAAGCAAATAAAGAATAGCTGAAAACCATGTACACTTTATGAGGGTAAAGGCTTAAACTGTATAGGATTATAAGATCATTACTGTTGTTCCCCTAATTGAAGCTTGCTGCCTTGGTGATATTACTGACAGCACTGTGTCAATCTGTACCACAGACTGTAAAAATTTATGACCGATAGATAAATACCAGTTGCCCAATAGTTCAAAGCAAAGCTTCTCAAACTATATGACCACATTCTGATTTCAACTGTTCTGGGACGTAGCAAGTGGTGACTCACACACACTTCCCTCTTCTTTTATTGGCCTTTAAAACCAGTCTGGAGCTCACGGCAGTAGTACTTGTAGCTTGTGACTTCAGCAGCTGTTTGAAATTCAGAGTTAATGTATTGTGCTGGAAACTGGAGAAGAGAGCAAGGTCAAAAAGTAGCATACTGAGATTTTCATTTCGTGTATGCCATTAATATAATTTTGGGGACTTCAGTGTTTATTTTTTAAAAACTATTTAAACTGTATATTATATCTTTTGTCAACTATTTGACTGAGTCTTGGTCCATGATGTTGCGCTAATGTGACGCCAAGGAGCAAACAGAAAGTTCTTTGGATGCACAAACAAATGTGTGCAAATGCAAGCTGTACCTACTAAACAAATAGAGAAAAACTTTTGTAAGTCTTCAGGCTTTACAAACTAACGTTAGTAAATTTGTCATAGTGTCTGGTGCAGCACTTGCTTCATGTCACAGGACATTATTCAATTTCTGTGACCTAAATCAAATGCTGTTGGAGACAACCTTTTAAACCTGATAAAAGATGAAAAATAAACATGTTTAATGAATGTGGACTACAAAATAAAGGTTTATCACAAAACTTTTACAGTCAATTCCAGTGCATCAATCCATTATCTGTAACCACTTATCCTGTGCAGGGTCGCAGGCAAGCTGGAGACTATCCCAGCTGACTATGGGCGAGAGGCGGGGTACACCCTGGACAAGTCATTGCAGGGCTGACACATATAGAGATAAATAACCATTCACACCTACGGTCAATTTAGAGTCACCAGTTAACCTAACTTGCATGTCTTTGGACTGTGGGGGAAACCGGAGCACCCGGAGGAAACCCACGCGGACACGGGGAGAACATGCAAACTCCACACAGAAAGGCCCTCGCTGGCCACTGGGCTCAAACCTAGAACCTTCTTGCTGTGGGGCAACAGCGCTAACCACTACACCACCGTGCCACCCCAATTCCAGAGCACTGCAAGCAAATTAAACAAATTAATCAATTATTTTAGGATAATAAACATTACATTCAAAAAGTCCAGGCAATTATTCGAATAAGGATGTCTTTTTTAATATTAGAATGATATTAGTATGAGTAGTGATAAATAATGATCCTGTACACCAGTCTCAGTCCGTCCTGATGTGGTAATCCAGCAACGCTCCTTTGATTAACTGCAAATTACACAGGCATGCTTGAGTTACTGCTCGAAAGCTTCTGTGTTCAAACTGTTCACAGCTACATTATGCATTATTTCATGTCAGTTGGGTGGTCATCTGTTTACTTATGTGAAGTGTGACATTGATTTATTTTAATAAGCCTGTGATTTATCATTTGCCACTGTGCAATAGTTTTATATATCTTCTACTCCAATTTCTACTCATATCTATAGTATTTTTATGCTTCAAGTCCCTGGAGTTTTTTTGCAGATTTTGGAAAACATTGCTAAGGATTTGATTTTATTGTGGTATTTTTTTTTCTTTATCACTATATATATTGGTTTGTTTAAATTGATAAATTAATTTATTCTGTAACTGTTTTAGGTAATGGGTCAGTACGGTGGTGTAGTGGTTAGCACTGTCACCTCATAGCAAGAAGGTCCTGGGTTCAAGCCCAGTGGCCGGCGAGGGCCTTTCTGTGTGGAGTTTGCATGTTCTCCCCGTGTCTGCGTGGGTTTCCTCCGGGTGCTCCGGTTTCCCCCACAGTCCAAAGACATGCAGGTTAGGTTAACTGGTGGCTCTAAATTGACCGTAGGTGTGAATGTGAGTGTGAATGGTTGTCTGTGTCTATGTGTCAGCCCTGTGATGACCTGGCGACTTGTCCAGGGTGTACCCCGCCTTTCGCCTGTAGTCAGCTGGGATAGGCTCCAGCTTGCCTGCGACCCTGTAGAACAGGATAAAGCGGCTACAGATAATGAGATGAGATGAGATGAGATGAGATGAGATGAGATGAGGTCCCTGGAGTTTTTTTTGCAGATTTTGGAAAACATTGCTAAGGATTTGATTTTATTGTGCTATTGGGTTTTTCCTTTAGCACTATGTATATTGGTTTGTTTAAATTGATAAATTAATTTATTCTGTAACTGTTTTAGGTAATGGGTCAGCACGGTGGTGTAGTGGTTAGCACTGTCGCCTCATAGCAAGAAGGTCCTGGGTTCAAGCCCAGTGGCCGGCGAGGGCCTTTCTGTGTGGAGTTTGCATGTTCTCCCCGTGTCTGCGTGGGTTTCCTCCGGGTGCTCCGGTTTCCCCCACAGTCCAAAGACATGCAGGTTAGGTTAACTGGTGGCTCTAAATTGACCGTAGGTGTGAATGTGAGTGTGAATGGTTGTCTGTGTCTATGTGTCAGCCCTGTGATGACCTGGCGACTTGTCCAGGGTGTACCCCGCCTTTCGCCTGTAGTCAGCTGGGATAGGCTCCAGCTTGCCTGCGACCCTGTAGAACAGGATAAAGCGGCTACAGATAATGAGATGAGATGAGATGAGATGAGGTCCCTGGAGTTTTTTTTGCAGATTTTGGAAAACATTGCTAAGGATTTGATTTTATTGTGCTATTGGGTTTTTCCTTTAGCACTATGTATATTGGTTTGTTTAAATTGATAAATTAATTTATTCTGTAACTGTTTTAGGTAATGGGTCAGCACGGTGGTGTAGTGGTTAGCACTGTCGCCTCATAGCAAGAAGGTCCTGGGTTCAAGCCCAGTGGCCGGCGAGGGCCTTTCTGTGTGGAGTTTGCATGTTCTCCCTGTGTCCACGTGGGTTTCCTCCGGGTGCTCCGGTTTCCCCCACAGTCCAAAGACATGCAGGTTAGGTTAACTGGTGGCTCTAAATTGACCGTAGGTGTGAATGTGAGTGTGAATGGTTGTTTGTCTCTGTGTGTCAGCCTTGTGATAACCTGGTGACTTGTCCAGGGTGTACCCCACCTCTCACCCATAGTCAGCTGGGATAGGCTCCAGCTTGCCTGTGACCCTGTAGAACAGGATAAGCAGCTATAGATAATGGATGGATGGATGGATGGATAGATAAAGGGCTGAAATGAGGTTTGTTTATAAAGGAATAATGGTCAATATGAGGAAAGGAGGGGGACTGGCTGTGTTTCTCAGTGGTAGATGGTGTAACCCAGGACATCACTATTAAAGAGAAAATCTGAAGTAAGGATATTGAACAGTTAGCCGTTAGCATGAGGCCGTATTATTTACCAAGGGAATTCTCTCATGTTATCGTGATAACTGCTTACATTCCCCCCTCTGCTGACGCGAATGCGGCATGTGACGTCATCCACTCAGTCACAAGCGGACTGCAGACACAGCATCCACAGGCTCTCCTCCTGATCTCTGGGGATTTTAACCATGCTTCCCTGTCCTCCACGATCGCCAACTTCAAACAGTACGTAACATGCAGCACAAGAGACAATAAGACACTGGATCTGTTTTATGCCAACACCAAGGAAGCATATTGTACATCACCCCCCACCCCCGGGCAAATCTGATCACAACTTGGTGCATCTCCTGCCAGTCTATAGACCTATTGTTCACAGACATCCAGTCAATACACAGCAGGTGAAAAGCTGGACTGATGAGGCTTAGGAGGCTTTGAAGGACTGTTTAGGCACTACAGACTGGGATGTTCTTCGTGAGCCCCATAAGGACGTAGACAGCCTCACAAGCTACATAAACTTCTGTGTGGAGAACACTGTGCCCACTAAAACAGTACAGTGCTTCTCAAACAACAAACCCTGGGTCACTCCTGAGCTGAAGGCTCTCCTGAATGAGAAGAGGAGGGTATTCAGATCAGGAAACAGAGAGGAATTGAGGAGGGTACAGAAGGAGCTGAGAAGAAAGATCAGGGAAGGCAAAGACCGCTACAGGAGGAGGATGGAAGACCAGCTGCAGCAGAGCAACGTGAGTGGAGTCTGGAAGGGCCTTAAAACCATCTCAGGGCTTAAGGAGTCCAATAGGCAGCTTGGAGGTGAGTTGCAATGGGCAAACAACCTGAACAATTTCTTTAACAGATTTGATCAGGCACCGGCCCTCCCCCAGATCAGCCCACTGTTACTGCTACTGTCTCTTCCTGGTCATCATCACCCAGCCCACAGACCTCCTTCTCATCCTCTCAGCACCCCTCAACCATCATACTTCCAGCTCAGTGCTTCACACCTCCATGCGTAACACCGAGCACTCAGCTGTGCTCTTCTTTGTCCTTCGACAGAGGACAAGTCAAGAGGGTACTGAGTAAGATGAAGGTGAGAAAGGCTGCAGGTCCTGATGGCATCAACCCTGGGGTCTTGAGGCATTGTCCTGACCAGCTGTGTGGGACATTTTCAACTTGAGCCTGGAACAGGAAAGAGTGCCGGTCCTTTGGAAGACGTCATGTGTAGTTCCAATACCAAAAACTGCACACCCCACTGAGTTAAACGGATATAGATCAGTGGCACTGACCTCTCACCTGATGAAGGCTCTGGAAAGACTTGTTCTGGCACATCTCCACACACTGGTGGGGCCAGCTATGGATCCCCTGCAGTTTGCCTACCAGCCAGGCATCGGGGTGGAAGATGCAGTCATCTACCTGCTTCATAGATCTCTCGCTCTCATCTTGAAAAGGCAAGAAGCACTGTTAGAATCATGTTCTTTGATCTATCCAGTGCCTTCAATACCATCCAGCCGACTCTTCTGAGGAGTAAGATGGATAGCGCAGGGGTGGGCCATCATCTTACCTCGTGGACTATGGACTATCTCACAAACAGACCACAGTATGTGAGACTAAAGGACTGTGTGTCAGACACCATTCTTTGCAGCACAGGGGCTCCACAGGGGACAGTCCTGGCCCCATTTCTGTTCACACTTTACACTGTGGACTTTAGATACAATACAACTACCTGTCATCTACAGAAGTTCTCTGATGACTCTGCTATTGTGGGCTATATCCTAGATGGCGATGATGGCGAGTACAGAGAACTGACAAGGAACTTTGTGGACTGGTGCCAACGGAATTCCCTCCAGATCAATACAAGTAAAACCAAGGAACTTGTGGTGGATTTCCACAGGACGAGGTTCTCTTCACCTACCCCAGTGGACATTCAGGGAAAGGACATTGAGATCATTAGGAGCTACAAGTACCTGGGTGTTCATCTGAACAATAAACTGGACTGGACTGATCACACACGCCCTGTACAAGAAAGGCCAGAGCAGACTCCACCTGCTGAGGAGGCTCAGGGCCTTTGGAGTTCAGGGTCCACTTCTGAACTCTTTTTATGACTCTGTGGTGGCATCAGCCATATTCTATGGAGTTGTCTGTTGGGAAAGCAGTATCACAACAGCAGAGAGGAAAAAACTGAACAAACTGATTAGGAAGGCAGGATCTGTCCTGGGCTGTGCACTGGACTCAGTGGATGTAGTGGGGGAGAGGAGGATGTTGGCCAAGTTGTCATCCTTAATGGTGAACACCTCCCATCCACTGCAGGAGACAGTAGCAGCACTGGGCAGCTCCTTCAGTGACCGGCTCCTCCATCTGCAGTGTGTTAAGGAGAGATACAGCAGCTCCTTCCTCCCTACTGGTGTGAGACTGTACAACCGGCATCTCACCAAGCACAGCACCAGTCACTCCTCACAATAATGAGTAATACTGTCCAGATCACTTCTACATCCATAGAAACCCCTCTGAACGTATACTGTGTGCACTATCAGCATC
Source organism: Neoarius graeffei (assembly GCF_027579695.1). NCBI lineage: Eukaryota > Metazoa > Chordata > Actinopteri > Siluriformes > Ariidae > Neoarius > Neoarius graeffei. Next base: position 51,759,912 of record NC_083569.1, on the reverse strand, counting down.
AGTACTTTACAGCGAACTGCTAGCTACACATGGTTAAAATGGCTCTTGTGCAATATACCGACTTACTTGTGCAATACTATCTGGGTAATACTGGTAATTATACCTGTGCAATACTTACACATGCAATCCCACCTTTGTAATACACTTATGTTAACTATATATCTGCAAACCATTTAATTTATGCAAATTTGTTAATTTTTTTATCTCTAAATTTGTAGTTTATTTCTTTTATATATATCCTTTTTTATACTTAGTACTTTTGCACTACACCTTCACTGCCTTATCTTTTTCTCTTTATATATTTTGCTGCTGTAACAATGTTACAGCTGGAAATCTGCCTACAGCTGGAAATCACTACAGAGAGTAGTGGAGGGGGCACAGCACATCACTGGCATTGCCATTCAGGACATTTACAGCTAATGGTGCCTGCGGAAGGCACACGGTATCATTAAGGACCACAGTCACCCAACACAGCAGCTGTTTTCCCTGTTACTGTCTGGAAAGTGATACAGAAGCATGGTTGCATTGACTACCAGACTCAAGAACAGTTTTTATTATCAGGCCATCAGAATTCTTAACTAACACCTAATCATTCTACACGGCACTGTATATTCCACGGCACTTGATCGCCTACACTTTTCATTTTTACTGTTCACCATATCACATCACGTTTATCAACATATCACAAGACTCTGTTTACATCACCAACACACTTACATATTTACTGTTTTCACATTTACCAACATATTTTAATCACAAGACTGTTTACATATCACCAACATATCTCAAGACTCTGTTTACACATCACCAACACATTTACCAACACATCATAAAACTCTGTTTACATGATCAGTGCTTGTCTTCAACAATGTGCAATTATTAGTACTTGCACGCATCACTTTTCCTGTGTGCAATACTAGTGTTTGTGCTATACCCACTCCCCACAATACCCCCTGAGAGACAATGCATGCACATCTCTTAATTATTTCTATTTTCACTTTAATTTTACTTCCATGTTATATTTAGGACTTTGAATCTTTTTTTTTTTAAATTGCTATTCTGTTAAACTCCTGTAGGACTCCAAAGCTGAGAGACTTGTTTTTGGTTCTTATCTCGTCCAACGCATCCATCCATTATCTGTAGCTGCTTATCCTGTTCTACAGGGTCTCAGGCAAGCTGGAGCCTATCCCAGCTGACTATGGGCAAGAGGCGGGGTACACCCTGGACAAGTTGCCAGGTCATCGCAGGGCTGACACACTCACATTCACACCTACGGTCAATTTAGAGCCACCAATTAACCTAACCTGCATGTCTTTGGGAAACTGGAGCACCCGGAGGAACATGCAAACTCCACACAGAAAGGCCCTCGCCAGCCACTGGGCTCGAACCCAGGACCTTCTTGCTGTGAGGCGACAGTGCTAACCACTACACCACCATGCCGCCCTCGTCCAACACATTTCATTGTAATTTGACCCTGTGTTAACATACATATGACCAATAAAACTGAACTGAATTGAACTAACATGAGGCAGCAGTACATACAAGTTAGGAAGCATGTGTTGGAAGAAATTCTATTCAATTGTATTAGGCAGAGTTTTAGGGTTAATACATGAGAAGGAACATCATTGATCTTTGTTTGAAAATTGTGACGATCCAATAAACCTTCCTTCTCTAAAGTTGTGTGTGTGCTCGTCCCTCAATTTTCATCAGAACCTGGAATTGAAGGCAGAACAATCCAACACCATCTCATTTCATCTCATTATCTATAGCCGCTTTATCCTGTTCTACAGGGTCACAGGCAAGCTGGAGCCTATCCCAGCTGACTACGGGCGAAAGGCGGGGTACACCCTGGACAAGTCGCCAGGTCATCACAGGGCTGACACATAGACACAGACAACCATTCACACCTACGGTCAATTTAGAGTCACCAGTTAACCTAACCTGCATGTCTTTGGACTGTGGGGGAAACCGGAGCACCCGGAGGAAACCCACGCGGACACGGGGAGAACATGCAAACTCCGCACAGAAAGGCCCTCGCCAGCCGCTGGGCTTGAACCCAGGACCTTCTTGCTATGAGGCGACAGCGCTAACCACTACACCACCGTGCCACCCCAATCCAACACCAATGGAAGAAAATTCAAAGAATGTAATCCTTTCTGTATCAAGGATTATGCATTAAGTAACTTCAAAATGATTAATCAAATGTGCAACTTGACCATGAATTGTTGCAAACATCATGTAGTTATTACTCTAACTACAGACTAATGGATGTCTAGGGCAACAGGGAGCTACCTGACTTTGACAGCACACCACCCAATAAAACGAGAACCAAAAAGCATATGTAACACCAGAGAAAGTTTGGACAGAAACCCAAGAGACTGTGGTGGTATGGAAGGTAGATTGACCCAATGTGACTATATTTGTGTCCGCTGACGATGCCATAAACAGTGTGAATGCTGGAGAATGTGCTGGTTGGGAACCAGGAGGATGATGCTTTGTATATGTATATATAAAACTATTTTGTGTTGGAGACAAAACTGGAGAAGCTGCAACTCCCAGTTCACATCTCATATTTTCACACTTCACATTTCAGTTCATATTTAAAAATCCTACAGTTACATTTTTTCATACTAAGTATTTCTACAACACATTACACTAATTTCCATATGAAATTATATGAGATCATGGTGTAGGAATTTGTGTGATAGAGCGCTTCATATCGCCATCTGCAGGCATGAGCTCATCAGATCTGAACCTTTTTAAGGTGGAAACAAAAAAGGTGGAGTGAGAGGGGTACTTTTCAGCAGTATGGATGGGGAGATTTGTCAGAATTGAGGGAAGGATGATAGCAGTTAAATACAGGCTGGGCCTTGAAGAAAACCTACTCCAGAGTGCACACAAACTCAGGATGTGGCAAACTTTAACATTTCAGTACCACGATGACCCAAAGAAAGCAAGACAGTATTCGAGTGGTGTGTAAAGCTTGTAGAGACTTGCCCAAGAAGACTCAAAGTTGTAGTTGCTGCCAAAGATGCTTCGACAAAAGTATTGAATAAAGTGTCTGAATACTTATCTAAATGAGAGATGAGGGTTTTTTTTTTTTTTTACTTTTAATACATTTGCAAAAATGTCTCAAAACTTTTTCACTTTGTCATTGTGCATTATTGAGTATAAACACAATAAAAAAGGGTCTGAATACTTTCCAAACCCACTGTATTTTCATGTCCCCTGTCAATCATACTTAATCTAAATTTGAAATGAGTAATTTAAACCTCCTACATTTGTAAAATTGTATTCTGTGTCCACGATAATTTCTGTTATTTATTTCCGATATATTTTTACTTTTACGTGAAATTGCTAATCATGATTCACAGAAATGGCTATAATAATTCTAACAAATAAGGTTTTGAGGAATCACTAGCTACAAATAATACAGGGTGTTTAAAATTTTTTAATATAATTTCACAATTTAATAACTTTGCCAATTCTCGTTCAGTTGACCTCAGATTTTAACAGCATGTGTGGAAATAGGTAAAAATTTTAGGTTTAATGTTTTTATCTTTTTAGGTATAGAAAAAAAAAGTAATAGGTATAGAAAATCCAGCCACTGGGGTGCATAAGCGTACTCTTGGTGCCAGTCCCAAGCCCGGATAAATTGGAGAGGGTTGCGTCGGGAAGGGCATCCGGCGTAAAACTGTGCCAAATCTAACATGTGGATTGAAAAGAGAAATACCATACCGGATCGGTCAGGGCCTGAGTTAACAACGACCGCCTCCGGTACTGTTGGTCAACAGGGTGCCGGTGGAAAGTATGCTACTGTTGCGTCAAAACGGAGAAGGAGAAAGGGGGGGGGGAGGTGTGTTAGGAGAGAGCGTGAAAGATGGAAGGGAAGGAGCTTAGAATTGAGGGTAGGAACACTGAATGTGGGAACATTGGCAGAGTGAGAGAGTTAGCAGGTATGAAAGCAGGAAAGAAGGAAGTTGGACATTTTGTGTGTGCAGGAGACGAGGTGGAAAGGAAGCAAGGCCAAGAACATTGGAGGTGGATGGAAGTTGTTTTATTATGGAGTGGATGGAAAGAGAAATGGTGTTGGTATTGTTTTGAGGGGAGAGTTGGTCAACAGTGTGATTGATGTGAAGAGGGTGTAAGATAGAGTGATAGGCATGAAGTTGGAGATTCAAAGAGTGGTAATCAATGTTGTGTGTGCGTACACCCCACAGGTTGGATGTGAGAATGAAGAGAAAGTCTTTCTGGGAAAAGTTGGATGAAGTGGTAGAAAGTATACCGAGGGAGGAGCTTTGTGCTGATAGGAGCAGATTTCAACGGACATGTTGGCGAGGGAAACAAAGGAGATGAGGGCGTGATGGGCAGATATGGTGTAAGAGAGAGAAATGTGGAAGGGCAAATGGTGGTTGATTTTCCAAAGAGGATGAATTTGGCAATCATCAATACATACTTTGAGAAGAAAGAGCAGCATAGGGTGATGTTTAAGAGTGGAGGAAGATCTACACAAGTGGACTACATACTCTGCAAAAGGAGTAACCTGAAGGAGATTGGAGACTGTAAAGTGATGGCAGGGGAGAGTGTAGCTAGACAACATCAAGTGGTTGTTAGGGTGCATCAGTTGCCCCCTAAAAATGAAAAGTTCCTCCGATCATGATGCATTTTTGTTTTTATGTTCCTTTTGGTAAGAAAACACACTGGGTGAAATATTTTGACAAAATTCAAAAGTTTAATGGTGGCACCAGGAGCTCAAAGTTTTGGAAAAAGCTACTATTTTATGACTTTTATGACAAAATTTTGATCACTTTTCATGAAACATTATGGCACCTTATAGAGTATCCCAAATATCTTAGATACACATTTTTAGTACATATTCTAAATATATTATCAAGCACAGTTTGAGTTTTAGCTGTTCATTGAATCATTGTTCAACTACTTTTAAACAATACAAATGTATTATGAATCACATTAACGCTTCTCAATCCCTTGCAAAGGTTCTTAACATGATCTCTGGGTCACAAGAAATCAATAAATGGAGTCCAACATTGTGATTCAAACTTTACGCAAAAACATAAAATAAGCGTTTTTTTTGGCAAAAAATGAACCTCATGGTGCCACCATTAGACTTTTGAATATGGTCAAAAAATTTTACAGGATGTCTTTATTGGTGAAAAGGAACACCCAAACAAAAATGCATCAGATTTTATGAAAGTGAGGGCAACTGATGCACCCTAGTGGTCGTGTGCAGGATGAGCTTGAAAGTGAAAAAGAGGAAGCGTGAAATAGTGGAGCCAAAGATTAAGTGGTGGAAACTAAAAGAGGTTGAACATTAGAAGGAGTTTAGGGAAGAAATGAGACAAGTATTGAGTGGTAATAGAAGTCTGCCAGAAGATTGGGATACTACTGCTATATTAGTCGGAGAGGCAACAAGGAAAGTGCTAGGGTGATCATTGGGAAGGAGGAAGAAAGACAAGGAGACATGGTGGTGGAACAAAGAAGTGCAGGAAATTATAAAAGAGAAGAGGCTAGCAAAGAAGAATTGGGACGATCAGAGAGATGAGGAAAGTAGGCGGTTATACTGAGAGATGAGACAGAAGGCAAAAAGAGCGGTAGCGAAGGCGAAAGCAGATGCATACCAGGAGTTGTATGAAAGACTGGAGACCAAAGAAGGAGAGAAAGACCTGTACAGACTGGCTAGGCAGAGAAACAGGGAAGCGAGGGATGTACAGCAGGTAAGAGTGATGAAAGATGTAAATGGAAATGTGCTGACAAACAAAGAGTGTATTAAGAAGGTGGAAAGAGTACTTTGAGGATTTATTAAATGAGGAGAATCCAAGAGAGAAAAGGTCAGATTTGTTGGAGACAGCAAATCAGGAAGCAGAGTTGATTAGTAAGGATGAGGTGAGGGCAGCCACGAAAAGAATGAAGACTGGGAAAGCAGTCGGACCAGATGGTATCCCAATTGATGCTTGGAGATGTTTGGGTGAGACGGCTGTGGAGTTCCTAACAAGATTGTTTAATAAGATCCTAGAGAATGAGAAAATGCCGAATGAATGAAGAAAGAGTGTGCTAGTCCCAATATACAAAAATAAGGGAGATGTACAGAGCTGCAGTAATTACAGAGGGATAAAATTGATGAGCCACACCATGAAGCTATGGGAAAGGGTATTGGAGGCGAGATTGAAAAGAGAGGTAGCAATCTGTGAACAGCAGTACGGGTTTATGCCAAGGAAGAGCACGTCGGATGCAATTTTTGCTTTAAGAATGTTAATGGAGAAGTACAAGGAAGGCCAGAGAAAGCTACATTGCGTGTTTGTAGACCTGGAGAAGGCATACGATAGAGTGCCGAGAGATGACTTATGGTATTGTATGAGAAAGTGTGGAGTGAATGAGAAGTATATCAGAGTGGTGCAAGACATGTATAAAAACAGTGAAACAGCAGTGAGGTGTGCAGTTGGAACAACTGAATGGTTCAAGGTGAAGGTGGGACTTCATCAAGGATCTGCTTTGAGTCCTTTCTTGTTTGCCATAGTGATGGATAGCTTGATGGATGAAGTGAGGCAAGGGTCACCATGGAACATGATGTTTGCGGATGATATTGTGATATGTGGTGAAAGTAGAAAGGAGGTTGAGTTGGGTTTGGAGAGATGGAGGTATGCATTGGAACGAAGAGGAATGAAGGTGAGCAGTAGCAAAACAGAATACATGTGCATCAGTGAGAATGGGGATGAGAGTGTAGTGAAGATGCAAGGAGTAGATGTAAAGAAAGTTGGTGAATTCAAGTACCTGGGGTCAACTGTGCAGGAAAATGGGGGCTGCGATAGTGAGGTGAGAAAGAGAGTGCAGGCAGGGTGGAGCAGTTGGAAAAGGATTTCGGGAGTCATTTGTGATAGGAAAGTCCCAGCAAAAGTGAAAGGTAAGATGTATAAGACAGTAGTGAGACCAGCTGTGATGTACGGATTGGAGACCGTACCCTTAACGAAGAGACAGGAGGCAAAGTTGGAGGTGGCGGAGTTGAGGATGTTAAGGTTTGTGATGAGAGTGACAAGGTTGGACAGGATAAGGAGCGAGCACATCAGAGGGACAGCACATGTGGAGAGCTTGGGAATTAAGCTAAGAGAGATGAGACTGAGATGGTATGGGCACATCCTGAGAAGAGATGCAGAGCATGCTGGAAGGAGAATGTTGAGGATGGAGCTGCCAGGCACACGAAAACGCCAAAGAAGAGATACATGGATGTGGTAAGAGAGGACATGAAAGTGGCAAGTGTGGTAGAGAAGGATGCGGAAGACAGGGAGCAATGGAGACGAAAGATCCGCTGTGGCGACCCCTAATTGGGAGCAGCCAAAAGATGATGATGATCTTTTTAGGTATAGGAATGCCATTCACTGGAAAAGAAAAGGTGTTTTGTGTGTTAGAGTACGCTCGAACACAGTCAAACAAGACTGTGCAGCGTGCATTTATGAGAGAATTCTCTAAAAATGCACCAACTGCAATGCAGATTTGGACATGGCACAAAAAGTTCAAAGAGGAAGGCTGTCTGTGCAGAGCAAAAGGATCTGGATGACCACCAGCATCGGAAGAGAATATTGAAAATTTATGAAATCGTTCATGGAATCCACACACCTTTGAATTTCTCATTCAAATTTTGAGGAATAAAATCTTATATTGCTCAACATTAAGCCTGTTCAGTTTAATTTGCCTAGACTATGTAGTTTCTGGGATATTTACATCTCAAATAATATCAAATTTTTTGAAACACCCTGTATATTCAGACAGAATGTAATAACCTGTGCCCCTTTGCTAATGTAATGTCAGAAGGTGTCCTGTGTCAGCATCATTAGCTATTATTTTTTATTGTATTTTCATTTGCAAAAATGCCATTTGAATGCATTATGTCAGTCCAAAAAAACAAAACAAAAAAAGAAAGAAAAATGTTTGTTACACTTGCTCTGCAAAGTCACACTCCAAATATGAGTGGTCATTAAGGTCCAATGATTATAGAAAACCGATGAAGGTTATATATAATTAATGACTTTTATTTTAGTTTTAATAAAGACAATTATTGGCTTAGGTGCATTATCAGGTGAGGTGCCTAGTCTAGATCCTAGATCATGATTTGTAACACTTGCTCATATTTAGAGGTTTTAATCATCAATTACTCACCACCAATAATTTCTATCATATTTACTTTTCTCTTCTGTAACTGCCTGAAAATGCCTCCTGGGCTCATTTGGATCTCTGGAAGATTAAGCCTTGCCAAACATACAGTGATGGGGGAAAAACAAAGTATAATTTACTTTAATTCTATGTTTTTTATTTATTTGGGCCTAAATAACAATTGTATGGATCTCACCAACTTCTATAAGCAAAGAAATAACCTCAGGTGACAACAACAACAAAATAAAAGCTCAACATATTTCAATATGCAATATTGTTTTTCCATAAAATTAAACATTCAGAAATCAGGTGGGGGGAAATAAGTACACCCTTCCTACTTCCACAATCGTTAGTAACACCTTGCTGTTCTCATAATGAAATGCACAAGATTAGTTAATCATCAAGAAGTGTGACTACCTCTACAAAAGCAGAACTCTTGGGAGTTTGATGTTTTGGAGCACTTCATGCCAAGAAGAAAGGACATCAACCATGACCTTAGAGAAGGAACTGTTCCTGCTCATCAATCTGGGAAGGATTAGAAGACCATCGCCAAACAATTTGAAATTCACCATTCTACACTGAAAAGGATTGTTTAAAAAAGGAGAGGTATCAAGACAGTTGCCAATCTTCCCAGGAGTGGGCATCATAGCAAATTCAGTCCAAGGTCAGACCAGTTAGGAAGGATGTATGCAAAGAGACAAATTCTGTTTGATTCTGCTAGGCAGAGTTACTGGGTTAACACATGAGAAGAAACATCTTTGATCTCTGCCTAAAAACTGTCGAGATCCTATATAGTTTCCTTCTATTCCCTCAATTCTCATCAGCATCTGGGACTGAAGACAAAATAGTCTAACACTAGTGTAAGCATCATCATATGAGATTAGCTATTGCAGTTCACCCTACCCAGTGACAACATGTTCTGACATCTGTGATCATTATTTATGATTTAAATACTTTTTAAATGAGGTAAATGCATAAATGAACAAGGCATATTTTAACATTTTTGCCCGTGTACCAGTTTACAGTAGTTAAACATACTCACTTTCCCTATTATCAGATTAAAAGTACAGTTTCACTGAAAATATAAAAATCAATAGCTGTGAATCAATATATCGCTACTAGTTTCCCTTCAGTGTTAGTCACATTTGATTTTTAAGCAGATATTCCTTTAAAGGAAGCCACCCAACCTTAACCACATTAAATATATTTATATTTAAATATATATGATATACGTAGGGGTTATGCTGTTAATTTGTGGGTTGGTGCTATATTTTTGTTATTGCTGTGAGAAATTAGCAGGGATTGCGACATAATAGCAGAATGTTTTTAACAATCTTAAACATAAGTGCAAGCTCCTAAAAGCAAAAAAGCCAGACCTTTTCTAGCAAAGTTCAAGGTTCAAAGTCATATTAATAAGAATTCCAAAATTGGAATGGGGAGACTAAGGTGCAGGCTATCTGCTGGTACCTCGTATAGTGAAGGCTACATCAGGGGGCAGAGCCTTTTCTTACAAAGCCCCACAGTTATGGAACAGCCTTCCAAGTAGTGTTCGGGAATCAGACACATTCTCAGTATTTAAGTCTAGGCTGAAAACATATCTGTTTAGTCAAGCCTTGTGTTAATGGTGTTTATGAGGTAAAGGTGTAGATCTGGAGGGTCCTCAGACATAAAGTGTTTTGGTAAACTGGGATGTATGGATGCTGTCAGTCCCCACTCGCTTGCTCACTCGAGTTTGTTGATGGTGTAGTGGCTGCTGCTTTATGTCCCGGGGCTCCCTCATGCCTGTGTTACCTTCTGGCTCTCCCCTTTTAGTTATGCTGTCATAGTTAGTTGCCGGAGTCCCTGCTTGTACTCAGTGCAATATGTATACTGTTCCTACTTATTCAGGTGACATGGGGCATACCTAACAACCTGTGTTTTCTCCCCCCCCCCAAATCTGTCCCTCTGAGTTACATGTCGGTCCTGGGATCGAGATGCTGACCTCTTCTGCTCCTCAGACCTGCCTGATCCATCCTGGTGCCCTGTGTCTGGTTGGAGTCTCATCGTATTGCTCCTGTGGAGGGTGGCCCCATGTGGACAGTTGGGGGTCGCGCCAGGAGGATGCTCTGGACTCTTGCAGTGGTGCTTTTGTGGCTGGGGACTGCAGTTGACTTGCTGACTTGACTTGACTCTAGGACTGCAGTTGACTTGCTAACTTTGGGACTACAGTTGTCGTGAACGGTTTTGCGCTCGGGTTTCCGTTGGTGGGGGGTTCATAGCATCAACGAAGCTGACTTTATGTTAAAACTGTTAATGTTATAGTCATGTTGTCTGTTGTTGCCTGGATGGGGATGGGTTCCCCTGGTTCCTCTTGAGGTTTCTTCCTCATGTCGTCTGAGGGAGTTTTTCCTTGCCCCCGTCGCCACAGGCGTGCTCATTGGGGATAGATTAGGAATAAAATTAGCTCATATTTTAAGTCGTTCAAATTCTGTAAAGCTGCTTTGCGACAATGTTTATTGTTAAAAGTGCTATACAAATAAACTTGACTTGACTTGAGACAGCAAACATTGCACTCAAATTTCCAGAGTGCAACGCACCTATACAACACAGTTAAACTGAGCTTGGCTTGGCCAGACGAAATCCACAAGATGATAACCATTATGACATTGATGGCAGTATTAGTATTAAAGTTTTGGAACCTTATCTGTTTGAGCTGACTGTACAGATGAGTAGGTGAGAGAGTGTAAAGATGAAAAGACCAACAGATGAAAGTGCAGTTGCATCAGTTGCTTTAAGTATAGATTATGTGAGGATTAGATCCCACTGGTGCCACTATCAGCAGGTAGTCAAACAGCAGTTAAGAAACAGTTAACTCAATAAATATGCAAGTCTTTTAGCGTGTTTTTTTTTTCCATGAAGGTCTGCAGAGGTGTTATCCATCACACTAAATGCTGTCATATAAATCAATTATGAATCAGTCTGTTTGTATTCCAGTCAGATGTGACTTCACTGATGGTGCTTCATACATGTCTTCATAGTGTACCATCTTAAAATGAACCATTTCATAATAAAGTAAGGTGCAAGGACACAAATGGCAGAACGAATGGTCATAAAACAGTCCTCCATAGCTCTCTTTGGGGTTTTCAGTGCATTTATAAAATTTGCATTTGTCAGTGCTGACATGATTTGGTATTGTTATATTATCCTTGAAGAAACAAATGCAATCAGCAGGTGACAAACTGCTGTCTTCAGCAACACTCAGACCAACAGGCTTTTTCCTTTATGTAGACATCTAAAGTACAGAAGAGTTTTTCATGTGTATTGTCCATCTGTTACAGAGCATGAAGGTTTATACTTCAGACAGGTGAAAATAAGGCTTTACTCGACGGACTTTATATTACTCCAGAATGATATTGGTACATCTCTCCAGCTCTAGTTCCCTTGTCTCTCCTTGTTGTTTCTCTCCTTTCAGTAGCTGTTTTCATGACCAGTTAAAATATATAAATTGCTGGTTGATGAAGGGTTGTCAGTTGGGGTGCTTTGTAAGACAATATCTCTGCAAAATATTTTTCATATCAATTTAAGTTTAATGATATTAAGTTAAAATTAACTTAACTTGAATAAGTTTGAAAAACAGACGCAGAGAGAAAAAAGGTCTATTACCTGTTTGTGCCTAAAACCCGAAATACTCGAGTTTCATCTGTGATTTCTTGTGTTATCTGTAAAGCAGAAATATGACTTCAAGGTTAGGAGATATACAGCCAATCTAGGACTTACATAGTAAGAGGTTATGTATCTGTCACACACAGTGCTAATGACCAGAGTTCGTGGCAGCCTCCAAACATGGCCATCATGGACTACAACTCCCAAACACCACATTGCCCTCCCTCTCCAGAATTCTAATTACCACTGCACTTGCTCCTCATTTCTCTCAAGCAACAAACAGTATTTAAGAACTTTCCTTCCATGCACTCAGTGTGAAACTACCTGATCATACCAAGCCTTTGTTTACTGTTCTAACTTTCTGTGACTGACCTTTATGCTGTTTGTTCCTGACTTTGCTTATACATTCTAACTGTGACATTCTGGCAGTGCCTTGCTCGACCCCTTGCTTCCCTTTGACTATGATTAGGATTACGATTTGGATTTGTCTACCAGTTTGTGACACACCCACTCCCCCCTGCAACTGCTTCTGTAACTGCCTGCCTTTTCTGACAGGATACCATGCCGCCATCATGGATGCAGCAGAGGAGGACAGGAGTTACAGGAGCAACTCGGCACTGCTGTATCACAGGCGCTCCTAACGTGTTCCATGCTAAATACACTTGTGCCCAGACCAGAGAAATTTTCTAGAGAAGTGACTGAATGCAAGGGCTTCTTGCTACAGTGCTTGCTTTTCTTCACAGTGCAGACAGGCACCACTGATTAGCAGGAGATTGTGCAGTTTATCAATCTGCTCACTGGCAAAGTGCTTCATTGGGCTACTGCTGTGTAGGAAAGAGGTGGTGAGTCCACAACTTCATATGAATGCTTTGTTGACCTGTTTAAGCGAGTGTTTGATCATCAACATGAGGGTGTTGAGGTTGGTGAAAAATTACTAATGCTACAACAAGGAGAGAGGAGAGTAGCCAAATGTGCTAGAGTTCTGGACCCTCGATGCTGGAAGTGGTTGGAATGAGCTGGCTCTAAAAGCCACTTTTTGCCAAGGACTCAATCCTCTCATTCTAACCGAACTAGCTTGCCGTGATGAACAACAAATCCTGTATTCACCCATAGACCTCACTATCCAGTTAGACAACCTCCTCTACAACAGGGCATCACTCCATGGTTCCTCAGTAAGCGCACAGCTCACCACATCTCCCATGCCCATGGAGATTTCCAACGCTCGTATGCCACATTTTGAATGAGAATGAAGACACAGGGAGGGCTTGTGTTTCTACTGTGCAGAAGTCCGTTATCTCTTGGCTCACTGCCCAGTTGGACCTCAAGGCCCTAGGAGACGGGCCAACACTGAGAGAGCTATTAACACCACCACCTCTCCTGTGGAGAGTTCCACTGCCTCTCCACAACCTCAATTTCTCAAGTTAAAGGTATTGTTAAACCTCTGAGTCTTCCCATGTTCTCTCTGCTCTGATAGACTCCAGGGCCGCAGGAAATTTCATCAACTGTGAGATTGTCCAAAAGCTCCAATTATCCACATAGGAACTCCTGCAACCAGTAGGCCTCAAGGCCATTGACAACAGACCCACTGGGGAGGGGTTTGTCATCACTCGCACACTGCTCCTGGAGATTCAGGTCTGTGCCCTTCACAAGGAGACCATCTCCCTGTTCATCACCCACACCCAAAGCCAAGCCATCATCCTAGGGTTTCCCTGGCTGCAGCTCCATGATCCTCACATCTCTTGGCACAACAGGGAGATTCTTCAGTGGTCACCAGTCTGCCAACAGCATTGTCTCTATCTAACGCTGATCACACTAGCCTCCACCTCAGTGGAGAGCCCTGTGCCAGGTGGCACCGAGCATGTTCCCGCCTGTTACCATGCGTTCAAGGAAGTTTTCAGTAAAGGAAAGGCCAGTGAGCCTCCTCCTCAGAAACAACAATTGTGCCATTGACCTCCTCCCATGCACCACATGTCTATGCTGTCGCATCTACCCCTTTCAATTGTTGAACAAAATGCTATGGAGGAATACATGCAGGAGGATCTACAACAAGGCTACATCCACCCATCTAGAAACACCCATATGAGCAGGGTTCTTCTTTGTGGAGAAGAAGGGAGGAGGGCTCAGGCTGTGCATCGATTACAAGGGTCTCAATCAAATCACAGTAAACACCCCTTCCCACTACTACTGGTACCTTTGGCCCTGGAACAGTTACAATCAGCACACATCTTCACAAAACTGGACCTCAGGTGCACCTAATATCTAGTGTGTATCTGGGAGAGGGACAAATGGAAGACAGCTTTCAGCACCACCTCTGGCCACTTCGAGTACTGCATAATGCCATATGGGCTGTCTTGCGCGCCCAGCATCTTCCAATGTCTTATTAGTGACATGCTCAGGGACATACTAGGTTTACTATGTCATTGCCTACATTGATAACATCCTTATCTACTCCCCAGATGAGGAGACCCCTAAAGGACATGTAAAGGCAATGCTCAGCCAGCTCCTCAACAATCACCTGTATGTTAAAGCAGAGAAGTGCAAGCTTCATGTACCACAAATTGTGTTCTTGGGTTATGTAATCAGCGCAAAGGGCGTCAGCAAGGACCTAAACAAAATATCTGCAGTCATGACATGGCCAACCCCCACTACAGTAAAGGAACTCCAGCAATTCTTATGTTTCACAAATTTTTACCGGTAGTTCATCAAGGCTTCAGTACCTTCACTGCTCCCCTCATAGTCCTTCTCAAAAAAGGGTCCAAGCACCTCCAGTGGAACCAGGGGATGGAGGATGCATTTACCTAGCTCAAGTCTGCCTTCACAACTTCTCCCATTCTTAAGCATCTAGATCCCACAAAACCTTTCACCATGGAGGTGGATGCCTTTGAATCAGGGGTAGGTGGCATATTGTCCTAGCACTTTGGGGGGAAAACCAAAACTTCACCACATAACATTTTTCCCTGAAAGCTCACACCAGTAGAACAAAACTATGACATGGTGAACAGAGAACTCTTGGCCATCAAGCTGGCCTTAGAGGAATGGAGACACTGGCTTGAGGGGACTTTACACCCATTCATCATATGCACAGACCACAAAAACCTAGAATACCTCAAGTCGCTAAACAACTGAACCCCTGTCAGGTGCACTGGGCTCTTTTTCACCCAGTTCCAGTTTACCATTGCATACTGACCTGGTTTCAAGAACACTAAGGCAGACGCCCTATCCAGGATTCACTCCCCCACCACCGTTATCCAAGAAGCCACACTTATTCTATCCCCCCAGTGTTTTTATCAATGCCCTCACTTGGGATATAGACAAAGAATTGGCACAAGCTCAGCCCCACCACCTTCTGGAAGCCTGTGCCCCTGGTTTAAAGTTTGTTCCATCATGATTCTGAGGCCACCTCATCACTTAGGCACACTTGTCACCAGCTACAGGACACCCTAACAACCATCACATATATCAGCTACTCAGGACAAAGTACTGGTGGGAGAAAATGCTCACATACATTAATCAATTCATCTCCTCCTGCTCCGTGTGTGCACAAGCCAATGTATCCTGGGCCCCTCCGGCAGGCAAACTTATGCCACTTCCCACACCCCAACACCCTTGGTCCCACCTATTAGTAGAAGACCTCATCATGGATCTGCCCACATCACAAAACCACACAACCATCATGGTAATCACTGACTGGTTGTCCAAATCCATCAGACTCATCCCATTGCCCTGCTTACCCACAGCATTTGAAACTGCGAAACTGATCTTTTCTCAAGTGCTCCAGTATGTTGGAATTCCAGAAGATATAGTTAGTTATCCAGCCAGAGCAGGTCATGATATTTTTTAACCATATTAACATGCCATTGTTCTGTATTATGCCTGATGTCAAGACTCTCGTCTCTGCAAGCCTACCACACAGACTTAATATTTGTGTCATTTTTAGGGCATACCTAACAACCTGTGTTTTCTCTCTCTCTCTCCCCCCCCCCCCCAAATCTGTCCCTCTGAGTTACATGTCGGTCCTGGGATCGAGATGCTGACCTCTTCTGCTCCTCGGACCTGCTTGATCCATCCTGGTGCCCTGTGTCTGGTTGGAGTCTCATCACATTGCTCCTGTGGAGGATGGCCCCATGAGGACAGTTGAAAGTTACACCTGGAGGATGCTCTGGACTCTTACAGTAATGCTTTTATGGCTGAGGACTACAGTTGACTTGCTAACTTTAGGACTGCAGTTGTCATGAAAAGTTTTGCACTCAAGTTTCCATCAATGAAAAGTTACAACATCAATGAAACTGTCTTCATGTTAAAACTGTTAATATTATAGTCATGCTGTCTGTTGTTGCCCAAATGAGGATGGGTTCCCTTTTGAGTCTGGTTCCTCTCGAGGTTTCTTCCTCATGTCGTCTGAGGGAGTTTTTCCTTGCCACTGTCGCCACAGGCTTGCTCGTTGGGGATAGATTAAGGATAAAATTAGCTTATGTTTTAAGTCGTTCAAATTCTGTAAAGCTGCTTTGCGACAATGTTTATTGTTAAAAGCGCTATACAAATAAACTTGACTTGACTAGTTAGTGGTCAGGGCCCCCAGTTAACATCCAGGTTACGGTCCAAATTCATGGACAAACTGGGGGTATTAATAAGCCTGACCTCTGGCCACCACCTGCAATCCAACAGCCAGGTAGAGCAGGTGAACCAAGAAATGGGATGCTTTTTAAGGCTATTCTGTCTTGAGAACCTTAAGGCCTGGTCTCAGTTTCTCCCATGGGCTGACTATGCACAGAACTCGCTCATCCAGCTACACAACTCACACCATTCCAATGTGGTATTAGGATACTATCCTCCACTATTCCCTTGGGATAGCTCTCCCATGAACATTCCAACTGTCAATACCTGGTTCCAACGAAGCAATCAGGTATGACAGAATGTCCACCAACACCTAGAACAGGTAGCACAAAGATATAAAAACAGAGGGGAGACTTTGGTATATGTCCTGGGCGGTAGAGTCTAGGTCTCCACCAAGGACATACAAGACCCCAACACCTGCAGAAAGCTCAGTGACATGTACATTGGCCCCTTCAGGGTTCAACAAATGAACAAAGTATCAAACAAACTGGAGCTTCCTCAATACTGCCACCTGTCACCAACCTTTCATGCATCATGCCTAAAACCAGCCATCCCAGGTCCGTTAGTAACAAGCACCCCAATCTCAGAATGTCCAGCACCACTCAACTTGGAGGGACAACTGGTGTACCTGGTACACAACATCCTCAACTCCCGCTGCAAGCAGGATAATCTCAAGTACCTGGTAGGTTGGGAAGGTTAGGGACCTGAGGAATGCAGCTGGGTCCAAGCAAAGGATATCCTGTACCCCTTACTCACCCAGGAATTTCATGTTGGACAACCTGAGAAACCAGCACCATGGAACCAACTGTGTCACAGGAAAGGAAATGCTCCCAAAATGAGCACCTCAGGGGAGGTTCTGTCACACAGTTCTAATGACCAGAGTTCATGGCAGCCTCCAAATACGGCCACCATGGACTACAACTCCCAACACCACACCGCCCTCCCTTTCCAGAATTCCGATTACCACTGCGCCTGCTCCTCATTTTGCTCAAGCAACAAACAGTATTTAAGAATTTTCCTTCCATGCACTCAGTGCGAAGGATCACTCAGTATGTGACTACCTGACCATACCAAGCCTTTGTTTCCTATTCTGACTTCCCATGACTCTGACCTTTACTCCGTTTGTTTTGGACTTTGATTACATGCCCTAACTGTGACATTCTGACTGCGCCTCGCTTGACCCCTTGCTTCCCTTTGACTGGGATTACGATTTTGATTTGTCTACCAGTTTGTGATGCACCCACTCCCACCTGTGACTGCTTCCGTAAGTACCTGCCTTTTCTGACAGTATCCAAGTATATAAAATTATATTGTAGATCATTATAAACTTTTACAACTCCTGCAGTAATTGAGAAAATTCTAGTAAAACAAATCCTTCACGTTTATACATAGACATTATAGATAAAGACTGATGAAGCAAATTGGGGTTCAGTCACAAATTCCCCCTCTCAGCGCAAAGTGTGGTTCTGAATGCGAAGAGCCCTGCGTTTATGTTCTGTTTTGAGATCCCATCATGTGTTATGTTGACCCATGCCTTCGTTTTTTATTCTAATCCTGTCTCCACTCTTGTCTTGGTGTATTTCCCAAATCTGTCCACCTGTTCTCTGTTTAAACAGACAATCGAATCAAGATCTAAAACACTGCTGCTTCTGCCTTTCCTTGAGGAGCCTTATTGTGCACGTGTATCGTTAAATCCAGGCCTTTTTTTCTAGTTCCCATGTTTTCTGTTTTTTTTTTTTTACCCTTGCACATTTTTGTGTGGTGTGGTTTTTTGCTTTTTAAAATCATGGATATTCATTGTTCGATGCTGCCTGCCTGTTCTCTGACTTTCTCTATGGACAGTGACTATGGATTAGCCCTAATAAATAACATGCTGAGTTTGCAATTTGTGTCCTGCCTCTAACACGCTGGTTAAAAAAAAATCTCTTGAATGGTATTTTCACTCAGAGTGCAGAAAATAGGAAAAGCCAGATACTACAAAGCTATTTCGTTTCCACTACTTTTAGGAGTTAGCCATAAAACTTAGCCATAAGAAATAGATTGATTGCTAAACTGAAATACCTCACAATTGTGCAGGCTGCGTCCTTTAAGTCCATGTTTCCAGAAAGCCAAAACACTATCTTGTAGACAAACTGTAATAAATAAATAATAAAATTTACAAATTTGCTTCCTTAAATAAATAGTCAGTTAACCTTTTTTTTGTTGGAATTAAAGTTTATGAATTGAAGTAATGTTAATTACAGTACCATGCAAAAGCCTTAGGCACTTTTTTAAGTACAAATTTGCTATCAATTTTTATTTTAGAACTTCTACATTATTGAGTCAGTACAAAAATATTTTTCATTTCTGAACATTAGTTTTTCAGCACAAAATATGTTACAGAAAAATGTTTGTCAGTAAAGATAACAGCACATTACACAAGAGACCACTTTTCAAGAAGAAGGGGAAAAAAACAATTATGGCTACTGGGTTTTGCTGCATAAATAAGTGAGTGTGACAGTCAAAGTCTCCAGTAGAACTGTAGCTGGTTCTGCAATATGTTCAGTAAAACTTGGTTAATTTCTTATAAAACTGCACACATTGTACCTGAGACTTTTTTTTTTCAAAGCAAAGGTTCATCATACCAAATTTTGACTTTTTATTATCATTTACTTCTCTTTAGTATTTTTTTTTTAATGTAGAAACAAGTTCATTATTTTTTTTGAAGGCATCTTTGCTCTACAGCATTTCTTCGCATGTGCCTAGGGCTTTTCCTACGGCAGAACAATAGGGCCAGGGTTTTATATTTTATTTGGAAACTTCTGAGAAAAAAACTCAGAATTTTTGAGATTAAAGTCAAAATTTTTGAGAAAAAAATTCGAAATTTTCGAGAAAAAAAGTCAGAAATCTGTAGAAGGCGGGCTTCCATACGGAAGTGACACTCACTCGCGGCCGGTAGACATGAATGGCTGAGACCAGAGCCATGGAATTCAGAGTTGTGACAACCGGGGTACAGGAAGTCGGTTGGTGATGTGATTCACGTAGATTCAAATACTTCTAGGCAGCGGCTTTCTGTTTGCTAGAGACTAACACAGAACCACTACATAACAAGCAAAACCCAATCCCGAAATAACATTTGATTAAGTCGTCCATTTCAGCAGCACTAAACACAGTAGTAGCAGACTGTGGCAGCGGGGGCGTGGTCAAGCGCCGGTCTGTGACAGGAGGGCGGAGTCAGGGAAGGCAAGTGGCAGAATCACTATACCTGATGTCAATTAACCTGTGTTTGTGTGTGTCTTCCCAGTGGCAATAAAAGCCGTGTTTGCGAACCTGATCTCTGTCCTGCCGTCCTCTGTGCTCCACCCTTCGTTAGAACTGTAGTTCTAACGAAGGGTGGAGTACAGAGGACGGCAGGACAGAGATCAGGTTCGCAAACACGGCTTTTATTGCCACACTGTTACAGTTCTAATGAAGGGTGGAGCACAGAGGACGGCAGGACACATATCAGGTTCGCAAACACGGCTTTTATTGCCACACTTTTCAGTGAAACATCCAGTGACTAACACAGACACACAACCAGCGTCTGGTTCGGGGATGAGCTCCTCTGCTCTCCCTCTTTAAGTAGGGCGCGGTCACTGGGAAGACACACACAAACACAGGTTAATTGACATCAGGTGTAGTGATTCTGCCACTTACCTTCCCTGACTCCACCCTCCTGTCACAGACCGGCGCTTGACCACGCCCCCGCTACCATACAGACTAAGTCTCCGTCGGCTCTGAATAACCTGGTACTTCCTGGCAGCCTAAATTTGTGACTTTTTTTCTCGAAAATTTCTAGTTTATTTTCTCAAAACTTTTGACTTTTTTCTCGAAATTTTTGACTTTAATCTCGAAAATTCTGAGTTTCTTTCTCAGAAATTTAAAAAAATATATGTATTTCTTAGTGGCACTATCGCTCTTCCGTACTTTTCCACAGTACTGTACATGTAGTTGTTTTGCAAGATACACAATAAACACCAGAGACAATAATACATGGTTAAAAAAAAGTGATGGTTAAATAAAAATTCATAAGTTAAAAGACTAAGTGAAAAATAAAATAATGATAATACCAGAATAGATAATTTAACGAGCAGCCATGGCCTAAAGTTTAGAGAAGCAGCCTTGGGCCAAAAGGGCTGCTGGTTTGATTACCTGGACCGGCGGGAAAAATGTGGGGGGAGTGCATTAGGTGAAAATGTGAATTTAATTGCATTTAATCTAAACCTTAAAGGAACCTTAAAGTTATTAGTGTATTTATGTTACCTTTAAGACCAGCCCTTAAATTTAGTAGTACACTTAAGTACCTTTACTGAATTTTTCAAATCCATTAAATATACTAGTAACTTTAAGACCCTTTAGTGGTATTCTGAAAAATAGTAGTAGTGACTTTAAAAGTTAAATTTAGAAACTTTAAGTGACCTCTTACATGCTCTTTTTAACAGCATTTTATCTTTTAAGAAGTCACTTAAAGTTATACTATAAGAATTCTTAGTTATTAGTAAACACACTGAAATTTAGCATTTCGGAAACTTTTAGGATACTTTAAGAATATCTTAAAGCTGTTAATTCATCTAGTGGTGCATGAACAGCACTTTCCCCTCCATGGCTGAAGTGCCCTTGAAGGGCCCCAACTATTCCCTGGGTACTGCAGCATAGCTGCCCATTGCTCTGTGTGTGTGTGCGCGTGCCATGGAAGCTGGCCCATAGGGGGCACTCAGGCGCCGCCCTCCCAGATGTGGAGGGGGAAATTTTTTTTTTTTTTACAAATTTTATCATCAGTGTCAGTTTTACTTAATAGTGTGTGCCTACATGCAATCTGAATTATTTAAACAACATTTCCACCAACTGACTCTCATTCAACAGTGAATTTCCACCAACAGACTCGTATCATTTCTCTTTTTGGGCGCTCGTCAAAGTGCCCCAGAAGTGCAGTGAAATAGCCAAACATGTATAGTTGCTAGGGGAAAATAATAAATATTTGGCCAATCAGCATCGCTGAATTAAATAGTTTTGGGGCGCTGGAAATTTCGTCCCTGCTACAAAAAAATGTATCTCTCTCTCTTTGGTTAGAGGTAATGTTCAAAAGTAGACTTTTGGTTTATACTGGACAATAATCACACATCTTTCTTGTCATAGTTTGTATTCACAACAAGAGTGTCAACACTGTGTTTCACAGAAATACACCTAGCTCAGAACACACACACACACACACACACACACACACACACACACACACACACACACACACACACACCTCATTTCACAGTCACTCTCTCACACAGAAATCTTACACTCACCTTAGACTCAGACACACACCACCTCTCTCTCATACAGTATATATATTACACACACAGTGGGGCAAAAAAGTATTTAGTCAGCCACCAATTGTGTAAGTTCTCCCACTTAAAAAGATGAGAGAGGCCTGTAATTTTCATCATAGGTACACTTCAACTATGAGAGACAGAATGGGGGGAAAGAATCCAGAAAATCACATTGTAGGATTTTTAATGAATTAATTGGTAAATTCCTCGGTAAAATAAGTATTTGGTCACCTACAAACAAGCAAGATTTCTGGCTCTCACAGACCTGTAACAACTTCTTTAAGAGGATCCTCTGTCCTCCACTCGTTACCTGTATTAATGGCACCTGTTTGAACTCGTTATCAGTATAAAAGACACCTGTCCACAACCTCAAACAGTCACACGCCAAACTCCACTATGGCCAAGACCAAAGAGCTGTCAAAGGACACCAGAAACAAAATTGTAGACCTGCACCAGGCTGGGAAGACTGAATCTGCAATAGGTAAGCAGCTTGGTGTGAAGAAATCAACTGTGGGAGCAATTATTAGAAAATGGAAGACATACAAGAGCACTGATAATCTCCCTCAATCTGGGGCTCCACGCAAGCTCTCACCCCGTGGGGTCAAAATGATCACAAGAACGGTGAGCAAAAATCCCAGAACCACACGGGGGGACCTAGTGAATGACCTGCAGAGAGCTGGGACCAAAGTAACAAAGGCTACCATCAGTAACACACTACGCCGCCAGGGACTCAAATCCTGCAGTGCCAGACGTGTCCCCCTGCTTAAGCCAGTACATGTCCAGGCCCGTCTGAAGTTTGCTAGAGAGCATTTGGATGATCCAGAAGAGGATTGGGAGAATGTCATATGGTCAGATGAAGCCAAAATAGAACTTTTTGGTAAAAACTCAACTTGTCGTGTTTGGAGGAGAAAGAATGCTGAGTTGCATCCAAAGAACACCATACCTACTGTGAAGCATGGGGGTGGAAACATCATGCTTTGGGGCTGTTTTTCTGCAAAGGGACCAGGACGACTGATCAGTGTAAAGGAAAGAATGAATGGGGCCATGTATCGTGAGATTTTGAGTGAACCTCCTTCCATCAGCAAGGGCATTGAAGATGAAACGTGGCTGGGTCTTTCAGCATGACAATGATCCCAAACACACCGCCCGGGCAATGAAGGAGTGGCTTCGTAAGAAGCATTTCAAGGTCCTGGAGTGGCCTAGCCAGTCTCCAGATCTCAACCCCATAGAAAATCTTTGGAGGGAGTTGAAAGTCCGTGTTGCCCAGCGACAGCCCCAAAACATCACTGCTCTAGAGGAGATCTGCATGGAGGAATGGGCCAAAATATCAGCAACAGTGTGTGAAAACCTTGTGAAGACTTACAGAAAACGTTTGACCTCTGTCATTGCCAACAAAGGGTATATAACAAAGTATTGAGATGAACTTTTGTTATTGGCCAAATACTTATTTTCCACCATAATTTGCAAATAAATTATTTAAAAATCAGACAATGTGATTTTCTGGATTTTTTTTTCTCATTTTGTCTCTCATAGTTGAGGTATACCTATGATGAAAATTACAGGCCTCTCTCATCTTGTTAAGTGGGAGAACTTGCACAATTGGTGACTGACTAAATACTTTTTTGCCCCACTGTATATCCATTTCTTTTCATACAGTCACTCAGTCCCACACTCACCTTAGAAACCTTCTCTCTCTCTCTCACACACACACACACTCACTCTCTCTCTCTCTCTCTCTCACACACACACACACACACACACACTGCTGATTTGTATAGATTCAGCTGAAATCATACCCTTGCTGTAAACTTCTCTCAAGAACTTGAGTATTGTATTTGATACCGTTCCTTTCCAAAGCATAATCGGAGCCTAATATAGCTGTAAATTGTTAATTTACTTTATCTGTGAAACTGCTGATTTCGAGAAGGAAATTAAATTATTATTGTGGAATTGTTGTCATTTTCTGACTGTTCATTTGAATGCTTATACTGGACTAGGCAGGGAAATCTATTGGCACACACCGGCACCACCAAGAATTTTTTTCACCAGCCGCCACTGGTGCGTGCGCATTGCTTACTTGTGTGTATTCACTGCTTCAGATGGGTTAAATACAGAGGAGGAATTTTGCTGTGCTCTAATGTACATGTGACAAATAAAGGCTTCTTCTTCTTAAGGGCAAACCCAAGATATAATTGAACAATGAATAAATGCCAGTGTATAGAAATGTGTTAAAAAAAATTTAAGTGTTGTGCTAAGTATTATCTGAAAATTTAGATGTTTAAGTTCCTCCATAAAAAGAGTTCAATCAAAGTACAAACAAATGACTGATGAGTAGTTATCAAGTATGCTTTCTCACCTAAAGTCTCAATAGGGAAACCAAACTCCATTTCTGAGGCTAAATCCATGCTTGGGACACCCTGCAGATTGACAATCTTCACTGTTTCTACAATAAGAGACACAACACTAACAGTGAGATACAATACAGGCACTGGAATTATTTGCTTTGCAGATCAAGTATAGTGTACTCACTTTCTAATGCAATCAGGACTGTATCTCTGTCCATCTGTGTTACTTGCCCTGCTCTCACACATTCACTAGCTATACACACAAAGAGCAATCATTAAAGTAAAGAAACAGTGTAATATAATAACATCTCATCTCATCTCATTATCTCTAGCCGCTTTATCCTTCTACAGGGTCGCAGGCAAGCTGGAGCCTATCCCAGCTGACTACGGGCGAAAGGTGGGGTACACCCTGGACAAGTCGCCAGGTCATCACAGGGCTGACACATAGACACAGACAACCATTCACACTCACATTCACACCTACGCTCAATTTAGAGTCACCAGTTAACCTAACCTGCATGTCTTTGGACTGTGGGGGAAACCGGAGCACCCGGAGGAAACCCACGCGGACACGGGGAGAACATGCAAACTCCACACAGAAAGGCCCTCGCCGGACCCGGGGTTCGAACCCAGGACCTTCTTGCTGTGAGGCGACAGCGCTAACCACTACACCACCGTGCCGCCATATATAATAACATGTCAGACCTAATTCTAAAGATGCTGCAAACCTCATCAACACTCACCTGAATTAGAATTTGGCGTGCCATTCAGTTCAATTATGTCAAATTTTAGTTGTTGCTTTGTCTGAGGTTCATCACTTCTTGGCTGGCATTCCCTCACACCTACACAGAGCTGAGGAAGCTCATCTGTGACTAAAACCAGCAGTTCAAAAATGACCAGAGGCTCAGGCAGACTTACAGCTATGTGCTATGAGAGATTGGAGAGAATGAAAGTGATGTGAAAGCTTAGTGATCTTTGCCTAATACAACACAAGATGAGCAAAAAATACGCTATGAGATCAATGCACTCACTTTTAGATGCATGAATTTCTGCAGGGGCTCGTACCACAGGAGCAGAACGAGTCCAGAGGGCACAGCCGCACAAAGAAATGTGCTGTCAGTATACGGGTTACGAGCTTGTGGAAGGAACATGAAGATTGACAAGAAAACAGCTGTAAGCATATAATTGGTCTGGATTCTACTTGCAAATTATGAGGTCTAAGGAATATAAACACAGTAGCCACTTGTTACACAGACAGCTGCACCAAAACATCCTTACCAACACTGCACTTTTGACAGCCTTTAGTATCTGGGATTTTCAGTGACACTGCAAATTTCCTGTAAAATAAAAAGAGGTGGCAGTTCTCTCATTCTTATTATCTCTAGCCGCTTTATCCTGTTCTACAGGGTCGCAGGCAAGCTGGAGCCTATCCCAGCTGACTACGGGCGAAAGGCGGGGTACACCCTGGACAAGTTGCCAGGTCATCACAGGGCCGACACATAGACACAGACAACCATTCACACTCACATTCACACCTACGGTCAATTTAGAGTCACCAGTTAACCTAACCTGCATGTCTTTGGACTGTGGGGGAAACCGGAGCACCCGGAGGAAACCCACGCGGACACGTGAAGAACATGCAAACTCCACACAGAAAGGCCCTCGCCGGCCATGGGGCTCGAACCCAGACCTTCTTGCTGTGAGGCGACAGCGCTAACCACTACGCCACCGTGCCGCCGGGGTGGCAGTTGTGCACTAATAATATGATTGTTACCAGAATTTAGCAGTTAACAAATTATTTAATATTAAATCACATTGTTATATTATGATCAAATATTAATGTTATATCAGATTAAAGCTCTTATGTGGAATGTTGACAAATTACGTGCAATATCAGGAAATGTAAAGGAACTACTTTACTTCTGACTGTTATAAAGCTGACTCTGGATGCTAAATAAACCATCTCCTTACAAAAAGCTTCATCATATCAACAATTACACACACTTTTAGCCATTTATATGGAGAATCCACTATACAAGAATTTGCTAATATAGTTATTAACATTATCTTTCTGTTTTTGTGGCTCATCATACAGAGATGAGCCTCAAAAGTTCTGGAACCAAGATTAACCTCTCCCGAAGTGATAGAAAGGCCAAAGTGTGAAGAAAAAAAGGATCTGCTCATGATCCAAAATATACAAGCACAATGGTCAAGCACAGTGTACGCAACCAAATATTTAACAGGTTATTCCATGAAATCGAGTCGTACATGAGCTCATAGCCGACGTGGAGTGTAGTGCTCACTTAAATACACTAATAAATGTAATGTTCCTTTAAGGTTTCAATTAAATTGAGTGGAATAACTTTTATTCTAGCCACATTCACTGGATTTCGAGAAACATCCATCCATTTCCATTATCTGTAGCCGCTTATCCTGTGCAGGGTGGCAGGCAAGCTGGAGCCTATCCCAGCTGACTATGGGCGAAAGGCGGGGTACACCCTGGACAAGCCACCAGGTCATCGTAGGGCTGACAGACACAGACAACCATTCACACTCACATTCACACCTACGGTCAATTTTGAGCCACCGATTAACCTAACCTGCATGTCTTTGGACTGTGGAGGAAACCGGAGCACCCGGAGGAAACCCACACAGACACAGGGAGAACATGCAAACTCCACACAGAAAGGCCCCCATCAGCCACTGGGCTCGAACCCAGAACCTTCTTGTTGTGAGACGATAGTGCTAGCTACTACACCACCGTGCTGCCATTTTGAGAAACCGAGTCTTTTTTTTTTTGCAAATTCAATAAATAAAAACCAAAAAACCCCTATGGAGAAAAAATCCAGGACCGTGACGTCGCCCGGTAGGATGCAGCCGGGGCCCCACCCTGGAGCCAGGCCCGGGGTTGGGGCTCGTATGCGAGCGCTTGGTGGCCGGGCCTTTGCCCATGGGGCCCGGCCGGGCTCAGCCCGAAGAGGTGACGTGGGCCCGACCTCCTGTGGGTTCACCACCCACAGAGGTAGCAGTAGGGGTTTGGTGCAGTGTGGATTGGGTGGCAGTCGAAGGCAGGGGCCTCGACGACCTGATCCCCGGACACAGCGGCTGGCTGTTGGGACATGGAATGTCACTTCACTGGGGGGGAAGGAGCCTGAGCTTGTGCGGGAGGTTGAGAGGTACCGGCTAGAGATAGTCGGGCTCACCTCCATGCACAGCTTGGGCTCTGGAACCCAGCTCCTCGAGAGGGGCTGGACTTTCCACTTCTCTGGAGTCGCCCGTGGTGAGCGGCGGCGGGCTGGTGTGGGCTTCCTTATAGCTCCCCAGCTCAGCCGCCATGTGTTGGAGTTTACCCCAGTGAACGAGAGGGTCGCCTCTCTGCGCCTTCGGATTGGGGAGAGGGCTCTTGCTGTTGTTTGTGCCTACGGGCCAAATAGCAGTATAGAGTATCCAGCCTTCTTGGAGTCCCTGGGAGAGGTACTGAGGGGTGCTCAGACTGGGGACTCCATTGTGCTACTGGGGGACTTCAATGCTCACGTGGGCGATGACAGTGACACCTGGAGGGGCGTGGTTGGGAGGAACGGCCTCCCCGATCTGAACCCAAGTGGTGTTTTGTTATTGGACTTCTGTGCTAGTCACAGTTTGTCCATAACGAACACCATGTTCAAGCATAGGGGTGTCCATAAGTGCACGTGGCACCAGGACACCTTAGGTCGGAGGTCGATGA
Source organism: Neoarius graeffei (assembly GCF_027579695.1). Taxonomy (NCBI): domain Eukaryota; kingdom Metazoa; phylum Chordata; class Actinopteri; order Siluriformes; family Ariidae; genus Neoarius; species Neoarius graeffei. The sequence continues at coordinate 51,732,085 of NC_083569.1, read as the reverse complement.
TCGACTTTGTAGTCGTGTCATCTGATCTCCGACCCTATGTCTTGGACACTCGGGTGAAGAGAGGGGCTGAGTTGTCAACTGATCACCACCTGGTGGTGAGTTGGATCCGCTGGCGGAGGAGGAAGCTGGACAGACCTGGCAGGCCCAAACGTATGGTGAGGGTCTGCTGGGAACGTCTGGCCGAGCACTCTGTTGGGGAGGTCTTTAACTCCCACCTCCGGGAGAGCTTTTCTCAGCTTCCGAGGGAGGCGGGGGACATTGAGTCTGAGTGGACCATGTTCTCTACCTCCATTGTGGATGCAGCTGTTCGGAGCTGTGGCCGCAAGGTCTCCGGTGCCTGTCGTGGCAGCAATCCCCGAACCCGGTGGTGGACACCGGAAGTAAGGGATGCCGTCAAGCTGAAGAAGGAGTCCTATCGGGCCATGTTGACCTCCGGGACTCCTGAGGCAGCCGACGGGTATCGGCAGGCCAGGCGTGCTGCAGCTCGGGCAGTTGCGGAGGCAAAAACTCGGAACTGGGAGGAGTTCGGGGAGGCCATGGAGAAGGACTATCGGTCGGCCTCGAAGAAATTCTGGCAAACCGTCCGGCGCCTCAGGAGGGGGAAGCAGTACTCTGCCAACACTGTTTACAGTGCGGGTGGGGAGCTGTTGACCTCGACTGGGGACATTGTCGGGCGGTGGAAGGAATACTTTGAGGATCTCCTCAATCCCACCGTCATGTCTCCCACTGAGGAGACTGAGGCTGATGACTCAGAGGTGGACTCGTCCATTACCCAAGCCGAAGTCACTGAGGTGGTTTGCAAGCTCCTCGGTGGCAAGGCACCGGGGGTGGATGAGATCCGCCCTGAGTATCTCAAGTCTCTGGATGTTGTGGGGCTGTCTTGGTTGACACGCCTCTGCAACATCGTGTGGCGGTCGGGGACAGTGCCTCTGGAGTGGCAGACTGGGGTGGTGGTCCATCTTTTTAAGAAAGGGGACCGGAGAGTGTGCTCCAATTATAGGGGAATCACACTTCTCAGCCTCCCAGGGAAAGTTTACTCCAGGGTACTGGAGAGGAGAATTCGACCAATAGTCGAACCTCGGATCCAGGAGGAACAATGCGGTTTTCGTCCTGGTCGCGGAACACTGGACCAGCTCTATACCCTTCATAGGGTGCTCGAGGGTTCATGGGAGTTTGCCCAACCAGTCCACATGTGCTTTGTGGATCTGGAGAAGGCATTCGACCGTGTCCCCCGTGGTATTCTGTGGGGGGTGCTTCGGGAGTATGGGGTTCGGGGCTCTTTGCTAAGGGCTGTCCGGTCCCTGTACGAACGGAGCAGGAGTCTGGTTCGCATTGCCGGCAGTAAGTCAGACCTGTTCCCAGTGCATGTTGGACTCCGTCAGGGCTGCCCTTTGTCACCGGTTCTGTTCATAATTTTTATGGACAGAATTTCTAGGCGCAGCCAGGGGCCAGAAGGAATCCTGTTTGGGAACCACAGGATTTCATCTCTGCTTTTTGCGGATGATGTTGTCCTGTTGGCTTCTTCAAACCAGGACCTTCAGCATGCACTGGGGCGGTTTGCAGTCGAGTGTGAAGCGGCTGGGATGAGAATCAGCACCTCCAAGTCCGAGGCCATGGTTCTCGACCGGAAAAGGGTGGCTTGCCCTCTCCAGGTTGGTGGAGAAGTCCTGCCTCAAGTGGAGGAGTTTAAGTATCTCGGGATCTTGTTCACGAGTGAGGGAAGGATGGAGCGTGAGATCGACAGGCGGATCGGTGCAGCCTCCGCAGTGATGCGGTCGCTTTACCGGTCCGTCGTGGTGAAGAAGGAGCTGAGCCAAAAGGCGAAGCTCTCAATTTACCGGTCGATCTACGTTCCGACTCTCACCTATGGTCATGAGCTTTGGGTAATGACAGAAAGAACAAGATCGCGGATACAAGCGGCTGAAATGAGTTTCCTTCGCAGGGTGGCTGGGCGCTCCCTTAGAGATAGGGTGAGAAGCACAGTCACTCGGGAGGAGCTCGGAGTAGAGCCGCTGCTCCTCCACATCGAGAGGAACCAGCTGAGGTGGCTCGGGCATCTTTTTCGGATGCCTCCTGGACGCCTCCCTGGGGAGGTGTTCCAGGCATGTCCCCCCGGGAGGAGGCCCCGGGGAAGACCCAGGACACGCTGGAGGGACTATGTCTCTCGGCTGGCCTGGGAACGCCTCGGTGTTCTTCCCGAGGAGCTGGCCGAGGTGTCTGGGGAAAGGGAAGTTTGGGCTTCCATGCTTAGACTGCTGCCTCCGCGACCCGGTCCTGGATAAGCGGAAGAAGACGAGACGAGACGAGACAATAAATAAAAACTTTATATAAAATGTACGGCAAAATCATTTTTGCTTAGAATGTAAACAAATTGGTGAAATGACAGGAGCAATTTGTGAAAAATGTGATGATAATTCTTGGGGGGAAAAAAAATATGTTCTTACCATCAAATACTTTCATTCCATATTTTGCAGCTTTTTTGTATTTAGTTTTTTTTTCCCCCCGAGTAGAGTTTATTTTGTCCTCGGCTGGTTCAGCTACACGCTCCGCCATTTTGGTTTTCTCTACTCACGGTATACAAGCTGATAGCTTAGTAGTAGAGTAGCCAATCAGAGTGCACGATTGCTCATATCCAGTGAATGTGGATAGAATAATAAGTGTTTATTTAATTTACGACTATCTGTTCCAATACTTTTGTTCACCAAAGAATTCCGTCATCAGGAAATGAAAGCTGAAATTCATATTCATCTTTTGATCTCAAACACAAATGTCTTCAGTGTATAGCAAAAACTAAAGAATTGGCCTTGCTGTTCCAATACTTTCAGAGGGAACTGTATATATGGTGGTAATCTGCTCCAACTGTCCCTATGGAAGGCTTCCTAGAGGTGTGTTTATTTACTGGTGGGTTAATTTTTTTTTTCCCCACAAAAACATCTGCATAGGTGCATATGACATTTAGGTCCAGTTTTTTCACATTAATATACGACTTAAAATACTTGAAATTACCCATATATTATAAACAAAATTATGACTTTTTACATTTCTTGGATTGTTTTCTACTCAGTGACTTAAATAACTGGCATGGATAAGGGATTGTGTGTTTACCTGTGGATGATTCGGTCAGTGAAGCGGTTGGTGCTGAGGGATAAGTGACTCGGTTTCCTCTGGATGTGTCCACGTTGCTCGAACAGAGCTATCAGACGATGAGAGTAAAGCTGACATGACTTTCCTATATTTAAAAAAGGGTGGCATACAGAGAAACAAGTGCTTTAGCTTGTGAAGAGGACAGCCTGTATTGCTACTATGTTAAAGTCACTGAGGAAAAAAGAAAGCATTGAAAAAGCCTCTAACACACCAGAGACAGACATGAGGACATTGTTCATGACATATAGCCATGTACATCTCTGTGGAAGTAACTGTAAAGAAGAATGAGACTCATCATGAATATCACAAGGTTAGTTCTAATGTCAGTATAAATGTATTTATATACTAGAAAGACATATACTTATCTTTCTGTATGCCAAAACAACTGATTGTAATACAAAGACTATATTAAACAATATATAGCCTATTAAAAAGGCAATACAGCAGTAAATTGTGGACCTTTTCCAACGTGTCCTCATGAAGCTCATTTAAGTTGAGTGTGTAGACCCCCTCTTCTGCCCCCAGTATCAGGTATTGATCTAGAATCAGTTGTAAAAATAGTCACAGATGAATCAGTATGAAATTGTACATCTCCAGATATGGAGATGATACAGACCCTATGGACATTATTAAAATAAACATTACATAAGTAAGTGATAGAACACAAAAATATTGCTCTTTTACCACTGCAATTTACGAACAAATACAATTTTTTTTTAATTCATTAAAAGTCATACTTTTTATCCATTTATAACACGGGCGATTGCTCTAAGACAACGAGGGAGGCTCAGCCTCCTCTAAAAATGACGAACATCGTGTAGGATGAATTGCGCTAGGCTTATGTTATAGCCGACCTTATAACATTGCTATTTCAGATCCAGAATCATAGAAATATATGTGCTCAACCCAACTACAGTGCAAAATCATTCCGTTATAACTTTCCCCAGTTCGCCTAATGCGTGCGTGAGTTTTTCCCCCTCGTGACAGCGCAATGCAGCCCAGCCTCAGTGGACTTCAATGGCATTTGGGAGCTATGCACTTTTCAATATCAAAATGCAAGACGATTATTGGACAAATACTGCGAAAACGCCCGCCCACGGACTCCCAGCCTCACAGTGGGAGGGACATGGCAGTTTCCGCGAGGAGACTGGTGATTGGTGAAAGCAGCCAGATATTTTCTTTGATTGACAGCTCGTTTCAACTATAGACAGGCAGTGGTGAATTTCAGTTCAGTCCCATGCGGATTCGCAAGTGCTGTGGTGTATTGTAAGAGATCAGCTTACATTTCGATTTCACATACGGTTTCTACCAGCTTTTTTAGTTTGTATATATTTTCAGTGTAAATATAGTGTTGTCAAGTTTGCTATCTTAGTTCCAGAAATTTCGTTTATTTGAGTGACTGAACTTGAACTTGAGGGGGCTAGTCACCTAGCAAGAAAGCTACACACGGATGCCAAGCATTGCTGATTTAATTTTGACGAAGCCATTTGCCAGTCTTCCTTTCGAGGAAAAAATTAAAATTAAAGAGCAGGGTAGACCAACGCCTCAGATTGAGTTGGTGAAAAAGGTAGGGAATAATACTCGTTCCTTTCAGCTCTCCTGGTACGAGAAAGTGAATTGGCTAACAGCAAGTGACCCACATCAACAACAGTAAATAGGCTACTTTAGTAATATGTCATGGATGGACGAAAAATATGGAATCTATTTAAAATGTTTATGCTGAGTATATTATATTGGAATATATATTTCTCTGGATATGAATTAAACACAGCTACAATTTGGAAAACATTTTTAAACAAAAACACAGCCGAGAACATTTCACACTACAGACCTGGATTAAAAGTGAAGGGTTATCAAAATTGTCAATAAAACATTTCTCAGTCAAAATAAGTAAAATATAGGGAAAGTGTCATTGAATGAAATGTGTGGCACCCAGCTCTATGTTTGGCTCCCCAAGGTCAGTGCTTGTGCCTATTCCAGAACACTCTGCTGTTACTGCTGAGGTTCCTGACAAAGAGCTGCTTTCAATAATGATCAATTTTTAAACAACATGCCACAATTTTAAAATATAAAATATTAAAATATACCCCCCCCAACACCACCATCATGTATATTGGACAGTAGGCTAATGGGCCAAAAGAACCTGTTATTTCACAGTTTGTGACCCTGCCAACAATCAGCCAGATCAGAGGCAAGAGTATGGGCAAAATTGATGTGTTTTTTCTTTTTTCTTTTAAAATCTGGAAATATCGTAACCGACCAGCCTCCCCTGTTTGAAAGACTACCAGCCGCCACTGATTTATAGTTACATTTACTGTTGTAGAACATCTGCGAAATAACTTCGTTCCTGTTATCGTTTACATTATAAACACCTCAATAACTTTAAACAGTTGTTCCCTCATCAGCCTCTCTTTTCTCTCTTAATGTTTATAAGATTTTTGTTAAATTGCAGCTTGTCATGTTACTGGCAAACCAAAAGTACACAGCTTTCCATCTTGAAGAATCAGCTTGACTTCTGACTGTTACAGTAGGAAATGTTTCCAAAAATGATAAAGAAATGTCTCCTCACAGAAAACTTCATCATATTAACAATGACACGTTTTTAATCTGTTTATGTGGAACGTCTGCTGTATAAGTCCTGCGTACATCATCAGCCACTTTAATAGCAAAACCTGTACACCTGATTATTCATGCAATTTTCTAATCAGCCAATCATGTAGCAGCAGTGCAATGCAAAAAGCTGCGATTGGGCTTCTGACCAGTCAGAAGTGAAAATTCAACAGCATTGTGCGATAAATAATGAACATTATTCAGCAAATTCCTACCTCTAGTTTTTGGTAAAACCCATGTCACAGCACAGTGGATTCTTAATGGGCAACCGTTGAACACTTTAGAGAAACAGGCTCCCATCTGTGCAAGAAAACAAAAGACTGAGGTTATTTTTGAGGAATATTTATGTGAAAATATTTAAGCAATATTGGCTGCCGTTGAGTGGTATATCAGATATATTCCATTCAGCAAGCATGATACTGAACGGGTTGAAGATGAGTTCACTTTCATGCTAGCTGAATGGAATACAACTGATATACCATGGGAAAAAGCCATTATTATTATTATTATTATTATACAGTTAGGTCCATATATATTTGGACACTGACACAAATTTTGGGTTTTTTTTTTACCTGTTTACTGAAACATATTCAAGTTATAGTTATATAATGGACATGGACATAAAGTCCAGACTTTCAGCTTTCATTTGAGGGTATCCACATTAAAATTGGATGAAGGGTTTAGGAGTTTCAGCTCCTTAACATGTGCCACCCTGTTTTTAAAGGGACCAAAAGTAATTGGACAATTGACTCAAAGGCTATTTCATGGGCTGGTGTGGGAAATTCCTTCGTTATGTCATTCTCAATTAAGCAGATAAAAGGCCTGGAGTTGATTTGAGGTGTGGTGCTTGCATTTGGAAGATTTTGCTGTGAAGAAAACATGCGGTCAAAGGAGCTCTCCATGCAGGTGAAACAAGCCATCCTTAAGCTGCAAAAACAGAAAAAACCCATCCGAGAAATTGCTACAGTACTAGGAGTGGCAAAATCTACAGTTTGGTACATCCTGAGAGAGAGAGAGAGAGAGAGAGAGAGAGAGAGAGAGAGAGAGAGAGAGAGAGAGAAAGAAAGAAAGAAAGAAAGAAAGAAAGAAAGAAAGAAAGAAAGAAAGAAAGAACTGGTGAACTCATCAATGCAAAAAGACCTGGACACTCACAGAAGACATTAGTGGTGGATGATCGCAGAATAATTTCCATGGTGAAGAGAAACCCCTTCACAACAGCCAACCAAGTGAACAACACTCTCCAGGAGGTAGGCCTATCAATATCCAAATCTACCATAAAGAGAAGACTGCATGAAAGTAAATACAGAGGGTTCACTGCACGGTGCAAGCCACTCATAAGCCTCAAGAATAAAAAGGCTAGATTGGACTTTGCTAATAAACATCTAAAAAAGCCAGCACAGTTCTGGAAGAACATTCTTTGGACAGATGAAACCAAGATCAACCTCTACCAGAATGATGGAAAGAAAAAAGTATGGCGAAGGCGTGGTACAGCTCATGATCCAAAGCATACCACATCATCTGTAAAACACGGCGGAGGCAGTGTGATGGCTTGGGCATGCATGGCTGCCAGTGGCACTGGGTCACTAGTGTTTATTGATAATGTGACACAGGACAGAAGCAGCCGGATGAATTCTGAGGTATTCAGAGACATACTGTGTGCTCAAATCCAGCCAAATGCAGCCAAACTGATTGGTCGGCGTTTCATAATACAGATGGACAATGACCCAAACAAAGCCAAAGCAACCCAGAAGTTTATTAAAGCAAAGAAGTGGAATGTTCTTGAATGGCCAAGTCAGTCACCTGATCTCAACCCAATTGAGCATGCATTTCACTTGTTAAAGACTAAACTTCAGACAGAAAGGCCCACAAACAAACAGCAACTGAAAACCGCTGCAGTAAAGGCCTGGCAGAGCATTAAAAAGGAGGAAACACAGCGTCTGGTGATGTCCATGAGTTCAAGACTTCAGGCAGTCATTGCCAACAAAGGGTTTTCAACCAAGTATTAGAAATGAACATTTTATTTACAATTATTTAATTTGTCCAATTACTTTTGAGCCCCTGAAATGAAGGGAGTGTGTTTAAAAAATGCTTTAGTTCCTCACATTTTTATGCAATCATTTTGTTCAACCCACTGAATTAAAGCTGAAAGTCTGAACTTCAACTGCATCTGAATTGTTTTGTTCAACATTCATTGTGGTAATGTACAGAACCAAAATTAGAAAAATGTTGTCTCTGTCCAAATATTTATGGACCTAACTGTACATACACATTCGATGGAACAATTATAGATTTTATAAAAAGTTAAGAATTCTCTCAATCTTTTGTATTTAATGAAGCAAACCTGGCAGCCATGTTTGTTTACAAATTGTCACAGTCGCTCGCTAGCACAGAAGCTTTACATGTAATACGTATCTTACGGCATTTTCAATTCACTGTGACAGTTTACTGAAGGCGCCACCGGTGAACAAAGAAATGCTTCTGCACATGCGCAGCAGAAAACTCTCATTGAATATTCGCATCAGCTATGATGTGACATCATGTTGTCTTGACAACCATGCGATATTGTAAACCATATTCAACGCTCAGTCTCCATTGGGTAGAGTGACTTGATATACGTAGGATAAGTGATATGCTAACAATATCGCATGCCATCAAACCAAATGAATGAAACCTACTAGAAGGGAACAGAACACGTTTTTATTCCATCGAAAAAGCGTCCTGTATGTATAATAATACAGTATAATCCTTTTTATTAAGTTATACAGTTAAGCACAAATATTTGTGTATTTAAAACAGACATGCTGGGTGTATCCTGGTCTAGCCAATATAACACAGCAAAGACCCAAAATATAATGCAATATGTCATTGCCATGTGAATTCATGTTTTAACATGTGTCACACTGTATTATACTCCTAAAAGTTTATTTGAAGTATAGTAAGTATTAGGAAAATAAGTAGGAAAACCCTTTAGTTACTACGTGTGATGTAAAACAGACAGTGGAAGAGATCACCAGAGCACATGTGAGTAAATGGGGCAACACTTACATGGACTTGGGGGGTAGGAGGGAGTCCATGAGAATCAGCTCTCTACAGGTTAAAAGGTTAAAACACAACAAAACAAGAAGAAAAGAAAATGTGTGGTTTGTGTTAGTGACACTGGTCAGTGGTACTTTTAGTAATTGAAACTTTTAAGCACATTTTGAACACTTAAAGCATTTTAGAGGTTTAATATTAATTTCATCGTCACTCTTGTAATGTAGCGCCAAAACAACAACAACAAAGTCCGATTAAATGAAACTATCTGAATATGAACTGCATTGCAAAAGTAAAGAATGTGAACTTGCCCTCTAATATTACTCAGTGTGACATAATGACAATTTATAAACAAACAGAAGTGGGTAATAATGTATTACGTTTACTCCGTTACACGTACTTAAGTAACCTTTTCCAGTAGGCCTAAATTGTACTTATAGGAGTAGTTTTACTGCATAATACTTTTCACTCTTACTCGAGTACATTTCCAATTTAAAAAATGTATTTATTCTCCGTTACATTAGATGACACACTTCTTACTACGGCGGCACGGTGGTGTAGTGGTTTGCGTTGTTGCAGCACAGCAAGAAGGTTCTGGGTTTGAGCCTAGTGGCCTTTCTATGTGGAGTTTGCATGTTCTCCCCGTGTCCACGTGGGTTTCCTCCGGGTGCTCCGGTTTCCCCCACAGTCCGAAGACATGCAGGTTAGGTTAACTGGTGACTCTAAATTGACCGTAGGTGTGAATGTGAGTGTGAATGGTTGTCTGTGTCTATGTGTCAGCCCTGTGATGACCGGGCGACTTGTCCAGGGTGTACCCCGCCTTTCACCGGTAGTCAGCTGGGATAGGCTCCAGCTTGCCTGCAGCTCTGCACAGGATAAGTGGCTACAGATAATCGATGGATGGATCAACGGACGGACTTCTTACTACTTTTAATAAACTTATGAATAAAAAATTTCATATGTGCAGCTTTTGATAACCAGGACTGTGTTAAGTTTTAAGAGATCAAAGTCTTGTGACTTCAAAAGATTTATGTTAAGAAAAGATAGAAGGTGCACTTTTTCATTCACATCCCTCTCACACACAGCGCTCGCTCTTTCTCTCTCTCTCTCTCTCTCTCTCTCAGCTTTTTATCCAGAAAGATTTATGTCTAACCTAATTAACCTGTGGCAAAATTGCCTTAATTTATGCTATTCGGTAATTTATTTTTTTTAATTAGCAATAGTACTTGAATGAGCAGAGTTTATGTTGCGTTTACTAGACAAGCATATTAAGTTTTTATTTTTGGCATAACTGATATTCTGATACATTTGAATGTTATCCATTATAGATGTAATATGAAGTTACTCCTTAAGTAGTCATTTTATGAGATTTTTTTTTTAACTCAGTCAAGTTTTTATTTTGATGAGTACTTTTACTTCTGCTTGAGTTATTATTATTATTATTATTATTATTATTATTATTATTATGTAACCTCTGCAAACAAGTTAGGAGCCCAAAGACACATTAAAAAATATTGTGTATCTGACCAAATCTTCTGCTTTCTTTCTCATTGTGCTCCACTCAGGAGAGAGAGCTGTGTCCTTGCTGGCAGTAAGGCTTTGCTGCTCGTCTTGATGATCATCTTTCTCAGGAACGCAAGGATCACTGCACCACTGCCGCACATCATGACTGGCCGAGCATCTTATCAAAACTGTGGAGTGATTGAAGCAAAGGCAGTAGTAAGACACAAAATACTGGATTTATTTAAGCAAGACCAAGCCTGAATTTTTGCTTTTGCTAGACTGCAGTTAGCTTTAGAAAGCATCTGAGACATGTAGGAGTCAAAATAACACGCAGATCAGTGAGAGAAAAGGTCTCTTTTGGGCGCAAATGTCCCTACACGGATAGAAGTGTCTGACAGTTTTGGCTGGTTTCTTCAAAACCATAAACCAAAACCTTCAACTTCTATTTAAAACACTAAAAGAGCCAGAAGGTTTTCTTTTTGTTGCTGTGGTTCAGATTAGGGTTAGATTTAATTTTAGGCATAGCAAACAAACTGCATTAATAATTATGTCAGTGAAATGTCCTTATAAGGGTAATAAGACAAACGTGTGTGCGTTTGAGCATCTCTGTAATACCTGATTTGGGCCGAAGTGTTGGATCAGACTTCAGGGTAACACTGGGCCTCAGGGTTTGATCTGTGCCCTGCTGAGCTGCACTGAAATTGCTTCTGGGAGGAAGTGATGCAGTGGCTGATACTGCTGGAGGACTGAATAAGCCACTTTTCCTCTTCCCCCACTATGCAACATTAAAAACCACTCACACCAGTACAGTATTTGCAAGGCTGAGTCAAATCAAAAACCTAATTTAGTTCCATTTGCTTTGTTTATTACAAATAGCTGTCACAAAACTGTATCAGGTTCAAGGTGACAGTAGAAGGGGCTATTGAGGAAACAAAAGGACCAGGAGTACACTTTTGCAACTATAAATTTAATGCACTCTAATTGACTTAAATTAATGAATTGTTTTAATGGTATTTGTATTTCAATTCATACCTCAAAAGATGACTGTTTTTTTACTGTGAGGTTCCTGAAATGGGTGAGAACATAAACATAGTAATGACAAATACAGTAATTATAAAATATGCGCACACACACACATACATACATACACATATACATTTTATATATATATATATATATATATATATATATATATACACACACACACACACACACACACACACACACACACACACACATATATATACACAGACACACACACACATACATATACACACACACATACATTATATATATATATATATATATATATATATATATATATATATATATATATATATATATATATATGGGTGCGGATGATTTTGCTCAACCTGTCATCCACAGTGGTGGCTAAATAAAAGTAGCCTATACAAAGAAATAATGCAATTGTAACAGAGGTATTTGTGACATTCCACAACACAGATTGAATCACGAGTCTGTGTGTTCCACTCGGACACTTTAGCAAGGAAACAGTCTCCTCATTAACATGTCCGAGTGAAACAAGAAGACACAGATCACTGAGCTCTATATAAAATCTGGAGAGCTCATAGCCTATTCCCCACTATAGAGACAAGTGAAGCCATCTGGCCGCCATCTTACCACTCCTATATTGCGTATTTGGCTTGTGTGTTAAATCATCGTATCTGATCAAATTTGCCCCAAGAAAAGTATCTCCTGACCCCCCCCTCCCACCTTTTATTACTTCCTTTTATTTTCTGCAATTTACCCACATTCCTTATACATCTTTACAGTGCCCCTTCACTGTTATTGTTTTTTTCCCTTTTCCAGTTCAGTCTCGGATCATTTTTTTGAACCGCTCTTTTACTACTATAATTATGTAAATGGAGGTTATTTCAGTTTTTATCTTATGCAGTGCATCTTTCTCTTTCATATATTTCTTTTTCCTTTCAATCAATCAATCAATTATTCTTACACCGACATAAAGGCTGTACAGTACTTCCTTTCTATTTCGGACAGTTATTGAAACAGGATTATTTTCTCATGTTATTTGCCATTTTCACTTCATTCTCACAGTCATGTCTTAACAGTATTTATTGGTCATATTGGTCACAAGCTGCATGAATATTGTGACAGTGAATTATGCGACTAATAAATACTGTTAAGACATGACTGTGAGAATGAAGTGAAAATGGCAAATAACATGAGAAAATAATCCTGTTCCAATAACTGTCTGAAATAGAAAGGAAGTACTGTACAGCCTGTGTGTTGGAATAATAGATAGATAGATAGATAGATAGATAGATAGATAGATAGATAGATAGATAGAAAGGAAGAAGAACTTTACAAAAGAGAAAGATAGACTGTATAAGAGAAAAACTGAAATAATCTCCGTTGAAATAATTATAGCGGTAAAAGAGCTGTTCAAAAAATTATCAGAGACTGAACTGGAAAAGGGAAAAACAATAACAGTGAAGGGGAGCATGATAAAGATATGTAAGGAGTGTGGGTAAAGTTGAGAAAATAAGAGGAGGTAATGAAAGGGGGGAAAGTCAGGAGATACTTTTCTTGGGGCAAGTTTAATCGGGGGCGGCACGGTGGTGTAGTGGTTAGCGCTGTCGCCTCACAGCAAGAAGGTCCGGGTTCGAGGGCCTTTCTGTGCGGAGTTTGTATGTTCTCCCCGTGTCCGCGTGGGTTTCTTCCGGGTGCTCCGGTTTCCTCCACATTCCAAAGACATGCAGGTTAGGTTAACTGGTGACTCTAAATTGACCGTAGGTGTGAATGTGAGTGTGAATGGTTGTCTGTGTCTATGTGTCAGCCCTGTGATGACCTGGTGACTTGTCCAGGGTGTACCCCGCCTTTTGCCCGTAGTCAGCTGGGATAGGCTCCAGCTTGCCTGCAACCCTGTAGAACAGGATAAAGCGGCTAGAGAGATGAAGTTTGATCAGATATGACGGTTTAATACATAAGCCATGCGATGCGAGTGGTAAGATGGCAGCCAGATGGCGTCACTCTAACGAGCCTATGAGCTCTCCAAATTTTATACAGAGCTCAGTGACTCAGATTCACTGTGGCACTTGAGCATAGGAGGCTAACTATGGTTTTACCTTAGGTCATGCAGGCAAGGCTAGTGTTGCAGCAATAATCATTCTTGAATATTGTAGCTCTTACTGTTATTTCTCACATGCATTTACACACTAAGTTAAAACAAGAAAGTGGCTGGTTAAAAAAAAAAGTGGCTGGTAGATTTTGGAGTGGGAGGTGGAGTTTAAAAAAAAAAAGTTAATTTCCAACCGTGACACATACATGTAAGTGGTGACCAAATTAGAAAGAACTTAATTTTTATGGCTGCACTAAATTTCAGATGCATAAGATGGCAACCTTGAGCTACTTCCTACCTCTGCTGCAGCTCCTCTTCCACACATTCCAAGAGACTCCTGCAAAACCACCAAGTATTATGTTTATATTTAGGATTTTGGAATGAAATATTTAAAGTTTAATGCTCTGCTTAGGTCGTAGCTAACAATCAGAACAATTTGGTGATGGTTCATATGTAACAGAATGTGCCCAGCTGTCATCCGAGACCATCTTTCTTTGTCTTGATAATTGTTGAAGGTTATGGATACCGGTAAACAGGGCCTCACACTTTCAAAGGTGTAACAATTCGCTCAACTCTTTTTGAATGAAAACATTACAGACGTTATAGTAACCTAGCTTTCATTTGTACAAGTCAAACAAAATCTAACCACATTTCCACTGTCCATTCACTTTCATATACGTTAATGTGATCAGGTTTGTGCATGTGTTCCTGTCACATATGAACCATGAAATCAGTTTGTGTTATTCCTTTAATTTAAAATGTTCTTACGGAGACTCCGTTTCATCACCCGAAATGCTCCAGTCATCACATGAATCCTGAGAGAAATATATTCCAATTATCTTGAAATCATTACTATATCTTCATCATTAAGCCAAATGAAAATTATATGAAGAAACTATCATCATCACCACCACCACCCAACCTATAAACACACACATTCATTGTTTCACACTGGAATTGCAAGTTTAAATTAAAAAAAAAAAAAAAATCCCATAAAGGTCAAACTCACCAGATCTGGATAAGGATCTGTCTCTTTCCTCCTCAGAGGTGCAAATTTGATCTGATCAACTAGGATTAAAAGGAATGGCAGAAAAGATATGTTTGAGTTAGTTATATTATTAGCTGTATTTAAAGGTCGTCTATCTGGTGTCTTGCATAAGTATTCACCTCCTTGAACCTTTCTGTATTTGTGTTACAATCTGTAATTGAAGCCTGTAACACGATCAGACCAAAGTCGAATCTTTTGACCTTGGTACAGTGTGCTGTTTGGTGGAAACCAAATACTGCTAAATCACCCTGAGAACATTATCCCCTAAGTGAAGCAAGGTGTTGGTAGCATCATGCTGAAAGGCCTCATGGTTGCTTCCCTGACTAATGCCTGGTGACTTTTAATGGCTAGTTCGCTTAGCAAGGTCTCACTTGTACCATATTTTTTAAACTAATGGATTCAATGGTGCTCTGTGTGATATACATCTACAATTTTCCAGAACTTTATCCTGTGCTTATTTTGATATGCTGCTTGGTCTTCGTGATGCTATTTCTTTAGGCACGTTCTCTTTGGGATCTTTCAGGAACTTCCAGGAGATCATGTGACACGAACTGCACACAGACGGGGTTTCATTTCATCAGCTAAATGAAATTGTGGTTTTGTTTTGTTTTTTGTAAACTATATTGATTGATTATGGTGTAAGGGCAGGACGGTGGTGCAGTTGTTAGCACCGTCACCTCACAGCAAAAAGGCATGTTCTCCTCGTGCCTGCATGGGTTTCCTGGTGCTCTGGTTTCCTCTTACAGTCCAAAGAGATGTAGATTAGGGTCAACTGGCTATTCTAAATTGTCCATAGGTATGAATGCGATTGCGAATGGTTGTTCATCTCTGTGTTAGACCAGTGATAGATTGGCAACCTGGCCAGGGTGTACCCCACCTCTTGCCCAAAGTCAGCTGGGATTGGCTCCCGCTCACCCATAAGCCTGACAGAGAAGTGGTATAGACAATGCATGGATGGAGGATTACGGTATATTTTGTGTAGATTTATGACATATAATCTTAAAGTCCATTTCACTTCCGGGTTGTAACACGACAAAATTTAAGAGGATGAATACTTATGAAAGCAGGGGCGGACTTACCATTAGGCAAACCAAGGCGGTTGCCTAGGGCCCCCAAAATTTGGGGGCCCCTAACAGTCAGCCCCGTCACGGTAAACACCAAACAATATATATGTAATCTTAATTTGTCTCTGATATTAAGTAGTCAACGATATAAATGGAAAAACACACCAAAATAGCATCAGAATATCGAATTCATGTGTATATAGTATTTGTCCCAGCACACACACACACACCCTGGTTGTTTTACATTGGACTAGTCCATGATCTGACGATGCAGACAGGTGCGCGACAGAAATTCAAACCAAAGCAGAGGGAACTGTAAACAAGATGAAGCGCAGTTATGAGAGTGGTTGGACTAAACGAAAAAAAAGGGCACAAAGCAAAAAGAATGCAGCTGCACTGCCAAGTAGGGATGACCATTATTCTGTATGTGTGTTTCAAGACTGACTTTTGAGGGCCCCATGTCTGTATTTCGCCTAGGGCCCCAAAATGGCTAGAACCGCCCCTGTATGAAAGGCATTATATTTTGCCATTTCATAACAAAATCTTTTCTCTGTCTTGTTGTGTGTGCTTCCAACCATTACCATCTATACTACAGAACAGTTTCACTGTGTGTTTAGTTAGCCTGCCAGCCCATTTGAATGTTGTAATCTTACTGATCGGACATGTGACAATAGTACCTCAGTGCCCATGTAGCCAAAACGTCATCACACCCCCACACTTTTTGACTGGGTCCTATTTCACATGGCTCTACTCAAACGTAGGTGTGTGTATGTGTGGGTACGTCATCAGCAGAGGACATGCCATAGGCGTGTCTAAAACAGTGCCAGCTCTATGGGTTCTCTGCCCACTGACCTCACCATTGCCTGCTTGCATTAATGGCCCCTTTGTATCACAGCCATACATTAGAACTACAGTGTGTGTGTGTGTGTGTGTGTGTGTGTGTGTGTGTGTGTGTGTGTGTGTGTGTGCAAATGTGTTGAGTGAAGCAAGTCATACTAATATAGTTACTGATCTCAGAACTGTGTCTGGACTTGGGTTTCTCCAATCTAATCTATCACATCTGTCGCCAGTGCATGACTACCACAAAGAATTCCAAAACATTTCTCTATACTGAGAAAACCTGTTACTTTATTAATAATAATAATAATAATAATAATAATAATAATAACAGAAGTCCAAAATCAGTCAATAAATAACTCCATCAATAAACAAAAGCGATTACAAAATATGAATTCAAACCTACAATTTTAATTATACTACATTCTAATAAAACTTTTTAAAAAGCTATGACATCAGGAAAAACTTGTGCAGTTTCCACACTGGAGATTTTTTTTTTTAAAGCTACTGTGATTATTTATGCAACAATTAATGTACTTTTTAATTTACACAAACAAATACTTCCCTGTGAATAATCAAGCCCATGTTTGAAAAGACAAGACAGAATTATACAATTTTATAAAATAGATCACAAATACATTTTAACCAAGAATTCTTGGTTCCGCAAAAAATATGCTACACCTGAACATTACTGATTGATCCAATGACATCCAATGTAACTGGAATAAACATCTTTTCTGTTCTTTTCTCAGGACACGAAACGTGTCAACATTACAGTCTGTGTTATTCACACACATGCTACAGTATTTCTTAATCATTCCTCTACATATGCACTATATAAATTTACTATCCCTTTTTATAGCTTTATGGCTATTATGTGCTCCAGTTCTTTATCTGAAGGTTGTGTCACCTGCACCAACTACATCTTAAAGACTTTCTGAAATCAAACTGACCCTTTCCACCTTTCAGTTCATGTCCCTGGACATTAAGTGCATGATTTATTATCTCTCATCTCATCTCATTATCTGTAGCCGCTTTATCCTGTTCTACAGGGTCGCAGGCAAGCTGGAGCCTATCCCAGCTGACTACGGGCAAAAGGCGGGGTACACCCTGGACAAGTCGCCAGGTCATCACAGGGCCGACACATAGACACAGACAACCATTCACACTCACATTCACACCTACGGTCAATTTAGAGTCACCAGTTAACCTAACCTGCATGTCTTTGGACTGTGGGGGAAACCGGAGCACCCGGAGGAAACCCACGCGGACACGGGGAGAACATGCAAACTCCGCACAGAAAGGCCCTCGCCGGCCACGGGGCTCGAACCCGGACCTTCTTGCTGTGAGGCGACAGCGCTAACCACTACACCACCGTGCCACCTATGATTTATTATATTAAATTCAATTACAAAATTATTTGAAATGGCTTTTGTCTGCGGCTTTTTTTGCCAGTGTCTTCTGATTTTTGGTTACATCACCATGCATATGTCAGAGGGGAAAAATGTGAGGTGTATAATGGAAATAGCATTTTTATACTCACACTGTTCCTCAGAAAGACTTCTCTCCACTGGTGAACATTTTCCCTTGGACTGGATCTTATCTGGGGTAGCATCGTTAGCCTGTGATTGAATGTCCACCACATACACCCACATGTAATAAACACAATTATTACTGACATCTTTTCAAAGCAGAGCTTAAATCTGTGGTTTAAAAAGAAAAAAAATACGTTAAAAGGTACTGACTGCAAAGTCTGAATTATTATTATTTTTTTAAATTGTGCATGGCCTTTCCCTGTGTCCCGCAAGAACAATATCATGCGGACGAGATGTGATCATTTTGATGTGCTGAGGGTCACTTTAATGTTTTGGAACCGAATATCCTCCCTCTTGAGGTAAACAGCATGGCCCCATGGAAACAGGTGAACATGAGGAGCTTGAACTAATTAGCATAACCATAGAACTGCATCACGCCAGGATGGAGACATGTGGAAAACATCGTGACTCTGCATCGACCTCGGAAAGTTTTGAGTAGCAGATATGTAATTTGTGGTTGACATTCGCGAATAGATCCATGAAACAAAACATGAATATATATATTTTCTCTGTTCCTGCTTTTGTGTTATCTCTGTGAGATCAAAACATTAGGTGTATAACTCCATACTCGCTACTATAGAGTCAAGTTCACGCATTCTAAGGCTAAGGTAGCTAAGCAGTAGCTAGAATGATTTAGTTATCTGTCCAGAAAAATGACATGCCATCTAATGTTGCTCTATCTTGCAGTCGCACTCACTAGACAGGCTTTCCTTTACTTTTCCGCTGGCTTTGCGTTGGCGGGGAGCGGAGTCTGCCATGCTTGCCCATGCCGACTTGTTTTGGTTAAAAGTAGGTCAAATACGCCCCATGGTGGTCACATGATATTGTTGCTCACTTGTTTCGGTGATTTCCAGAAACATGAAATGCGGGACGCTTTTTATCTTGGCAAAACATTTACACATAGGATACACGGTGTGTACAGATATAGAAATAGAACATTTTTGCCCAGAATTCAACTTTGCAGTCAGAACCTTTAAAAAAAGGCCTAACTTACATCATGATCACTGTCCTCGATGCTGGGTGTCTGGTGGAGATCTGGGTTGTTGGCCATGTCCAGCAGCTCGATGACTAGGTTTCTGGTCAGTAGCTGTGTAACAAAGGAATGCTAAGAAGAGACAAATGTATTCATAAAAACATTAGTACACACATACATTATTACAGCACATATATGAAAATATGACAAACCATAATTCTTTTTAACCTGTAAAAGCGTTTCTGTTGTAGGCCTCTTACGAGGATTCTTTGTCAAACACATCTTCACAAAGCTATGAAACCCTGCAGACCTATCAAGTGAGAGTATATAAAAAGCACTCCATCAGAAATGAAATAAATTAAACTGTAATGCATATTAAACTGCTTAATATTACACTGTAGAGGCAAATGACGATCCTTATTATCTCTCAAAAGCTGGGATTTTAGACATGATTTTACCATTTTGCCTTGTCTTTCAGTTTAGGAGGCTGAAAGCTGCTCTTGGACATCAACATCAGAGCTCTGGGACAAACCATTGTTGCTGTTATCAACAATTACTCTTATAATCACAATGGGTTTTACATAAGTGCATATGAAAATGCTACACGAGTGCTGTATGTACCTAAATAATTCTTACTTCATGGGATGAAGATCAAACATGGGTGGCTGCAGCTCTGCCAGCTCAATGGCCGTGATGCCTACTGCCCAAATGTCGCACAAATGGTTATAGCCACCTTTCTTCTCCACAGCTGCAACCTCAGGGGCCATCCTTGTATAAGCAGATACATTTTACAATGAACAGAATTGTTAAGTTAATCAGTTAAGTGGTTAATTAAAGCAAAACCTAAAGTCCCACCATAAAACAAACAGAGATTTCTCATCTCATTATCTCTAGCCGCTTTATCCTTCTACAGGGTCGCAGGCAAGCTGGAGCCTATCCCAGCTGACTACGGGCGAAAGGCGGGGTACACCCTGGACAAGTCACCAGGTCATCGCAGGGCTGACACATAGACACAGACAACCATTCACACTCACATTCACACCTACGGTCAATTTAGAGTCACCAGTTAACCTAACCTGCATGTCTTTGGACTGTGGGGGAAACCGGAGCACCCGGAGGAAACCCACACGGACACGGGGAGAACATGCAAACTCCACACAGAAAGGCCCTCGCCGGCCCCGGGGCTCGAACCCAGGACCTTCTTGCTGTGAGGCGACAGCGCTAACCACTACACCACCGTGCCCAAACAGAGATTGAAAAAAAAATTTAATCTATCATGAAGTATTAGTCACCACTGGTGCTGCACAGGACCTACTGCAGTGAGATAAATTGGGAATGTGTTGAAGGGTACTGATGGTCCTGATCATTGTGCAGATGGCTCACCAGTAGGGAGTTCCAATAAAAGATTTCCTCTTGGCTGCAGTAGCATTGATTTCTGCAGCAACCCCAAAATCAGCTGCAAGGACAGAGATAGAGGGCAGAGCACAGAAAGACAGATGGAAACAGAAAGAGATCATTCAAAGAAGAAACCTATAGGAATGTCTTATCAAAGCAATGTAGAGGTTTATAAATGACAAGGTGTGTGTGGATGTGGCACGAAGGCACAACAAATTCCTACTGACCCAGTTTGACATCTCCTCGCTCAGTAAGAAGTATGTTGGCACCCTGCATAAAAACAGGCTTATCTGATTAATTATCTTTCGATATTCAAAGTTGTTCAGAGGACATTTATTCATTCAACAATATACCACGAGGATGTGTTATACTGTACACTGTTAAGCCTGTATTACTTTAAAAAACAAAGCAATATTGTGCTTTAATGCAACATTTTTGTTGATCAGCTTTGACTAGCGTCTGCAAGATTGTGCTTTACTCTATATTTATATATAGTTCTAAAAACCAAATAAGCTTATTAAAAGGTTATTATTGATATCTGGTGTACTCAACAGGGACTGCAAATAGCAATTGTGTAATGCAAGTTTGACAAATAAGCGAAAGTATTTGTTAACTGTGTATCTACAGTATAATAGGATTCTATAGCTGTAGCTACAGTGGTGCTTGAAAGTATATGAACCCTTTAGAATTTTCTATATTTCTGCATAAATATGACCTAAAACGGGCGGCACGGTGGTGTAGTGGTTAGCACTGTCACCTCACAGCAAGAACGTCCTGGGTTCGAACCCAGCGGCTGGCAAGGGTCTTTCTGTGTGGAGTTTGCATGTTCTCCCCGTGTCCGCGTGGGTTTCCTCCGGGTGCTCCGGTTTCCCCCACAGTCCAAAGACATGCAGGTTAGGTTAACTGGTGGCTCTAAATTGACCGTAGGTATGAATGCGAGAGTGAATGGTTGTCTGTGTTTATGTGTTAGCCCTGCGATGACCTGGAGATTTGTCCAGGGTGTAACCCGCCTCTCGCCCATAGTCAGCTGGGATAGGCTCCAGCCCCTGTAGAACAGGATAAAGCGGCTGCAGATAATGGATGGATGGATGGATATGACCTAAAATATCATCAGATTTTCACAAAAGTCCTAGAAGTAGATAAAGAGAACCCAGTTAAACAAATGAGACAAAAATATTATACTTAGTCATTTATTTATTGAGGAAAATGACCCAATATTACATATCTGTGAGTGGCAAAAGTATGTGAACCTTTGCTTTCAGTATCTGGTGTGACCCCCTTGTGCAGCAATAACTGCAACTAAACGTTTCCGGTAACTGTTGATCAGTCCTGCACACCGGCTTGGAGGAATGTTAGCCCATTCCTCCGTACAGAACAGCTCCAACTCTGGGATGTTGGTGGGTTTCCTCACATGAACTGCTCACTTCAGGTCCTTCCACAACATTTCGACTGGATTAAGGTCAGGACTTTGACTTGGCCATTCCAAAACATTAACTTTATTCTTCTTTAACCATCCTTTGGTAGAATAACTTGTGTGCTTAGGGTCGTTGTCTTGGTGCATGACCCACCTTCTCTTGAGATTCAGTTAATGGACAGATGTCCTGACATTTTCCTTTAGAATTCGCTGGTGTAATTCAGAATTCATTGTTCCATCAACGATGGCAAGCCGTTCTGGCCCAGATGCAGCAAAACAGGCCCAAACCATGATACTACCACCACCATGTTTCACAGATGGGATAAGGTTCTTATGCTGGAATGCAGTGTTTTCCTTTCTCCAAACATAACGCTTCTCATTTTAACCATAAAGTTCTATTTTGGTCTCATCCATCCACAAAACATTTTTCCAATAGCCTTCTGACTTGTCCACATGATCTTTAACAAACTGCAGACGAGCAGCAATGTTCTTTTTGGAGAGCAGTGGCTTTATCCTTGCAACTCTGCCATGCACACCACTGTTGTTCAGTGTTCTCCTGATGGTGGACTCATGAACATTAGCCAATGTGAGAGAGGCCTTCAGTTGCTTAGAAGTTACCCTGGGGTCCTTTGTGACCTCACCGACTATTACACACCTTGCTCTTGGAGTGATCTTTGTTGGTCGACCACTCCTGGGGAGGGTAACAATGGTCTTGAATTTCCTCCATTTGTACACAATCTGTCTGTCTGTGGATTGGTGGAGTCCAAACTCTTTAGAGATGGTTTTGTAACCTTGTCCAGCCTGATGAGCATCAACAACGCTTTTTCTGAGGTCCTCAGAAATCTTCTTTGTTCATGCCATGATACACTTCCACAAACATGTGTTGTGAAGATCAGACTTTGATAGATCCCTGTTCTTTAAATAAAACAGGGTGCCCACTCACACCTGATTGTCATCCAACTGATTGAAAACACTTGACTCTAATTTCACCTTCAAATTAACTGCTAATCCTAGAGGTTCACATACTTTTGCCACTCACAGATATGTAATACTGGATCATGTTACTCAATAAATAAATGACCAAGTAAAATATTTTTGTCTCATTTGTTTAACTGGGTTCTCTTGATCTACTTTTAGGACTTGTGTGAAAATCTGATGATGTTTTAGGTCACATTTATGGAGAAATGTAGAAAATTCTAAAGGGTTCACAAACTTTCAAGCACTACCGTATAACAAGTGTCTACCAAAACCATTCGAAGTATGAGACACCCAAACAGGTTTGCTGAAATTCTATTGAGATGCTCATCGAAAGCATTTTAATTTTATTCTCTATAACGTCCTCCGTCCATATCTCAGGGATGTCATGTTCATCTTAACTCAAGTATCTCAAAAGCTCCTCAAAAGCCTATAAACATATTATTAAAAAAAAGAAAGCCATTGAAATTGATCACCGGATAATTAAAACAAAAAATTCTGTACCTTAATATCACGATGAATTTTGCCAGTTTCGTGGAGATGATTTAAACCCTGCAAGTGACAACGAGAAGAAACTTACACTTAGTTACAACATTATACAAGCAGAGCGATGCCAGTAACTACAGGCAAGGGCAAAACCCTTATTAGACAAGCACTAAATGTAGAAATATTTCTCAACATCTGACAAGAACATACACAGACTAAAGTCATGTGTAGTCTAGAGCACCATAGTGATATGTTATCGGGGGAAAGGCGAGATGATTTTCCCATAACTGCAAGCAACATTTTCTCATAATTACCTGGGCAAGGTATACAATAAAGAAAACATCTCACCTGCAAAGTTTCTCTACAGATATACGCAATCTGTTTCTCCTTTAGGGGCCCAGTCACTGTGGAGAAGGAATACAACTAACTCTTAATAAAATGTGGTTGAGAATTTGAGAGGTTTATAACAACCAGAGCTTACCATGGTAGATGTCTTGCAATGACCCTCCTCCACAGTACTCCATACAGATCCACAGCTTTGTGTTTCTGAGGAACAAACAGACGTCTCATCTCATCTCATCATCTCTAGCCGCTTTATCCTTCTACAGGGCCGCAGGCAAGCTGGAGCCTATCCCAGCTGACTATGGGCGAAAGGCGGGGTACACCCTGGACAAGTCGCCAGGTCATCACAGGGCTGACACATAGACACAGACAACCATTCACACTCACATTCACACCTACGGTCAATTTAGAGTCACCAGTTAACCTAACCTGCATGTCTTTGGACTGTGGGGGAAACCGGAGCACCCGGAGGAAACCCACGCGGACACGGGGAGAACATGCAAACTCCACACAGAAAGGCCCTCGCCGGCCCCGGGGCTCGAACCCGGACCTTCTTGCTGTGAGGCGACAGCGCTAACCACTACACCACCGTGCCGCCCACAAACAGACGTATGTGACTATTTTTGCCTTAGAAGTAATCATTTATACAGTACCAGTCAGTCAAAAGTTTGGACACACCTACCCATTCATAGCTTTTTCTGTATTATGACCATTTTCTACATTGTAGAACAATACTGAAGACATCAAAACTATGAAATAACATATGGAGCATATATAGAGGATATTAGACAGGTGCATGAAGATATGAAATTTATCTTTGAGTAGTGAATATATTTCACGAGTGAGTGAAGCGAATGACTGAAAATATTTTCAACACAAGTAGATAAACTTCATATCTTTGCACCACAGTGTAATGTTCTTTATACTATATAGACACATCCACACACAAAAAAAAATATGCAAGGTAATTAAAAGAATTTTAATTTTGAGTCTGTTCACCATTTTGGCAACGCATTTCTAGTCAGTGGGAAAACACTGGGAGTGACGTCATTGGAGTGAAATATCGGGAAATATTTCACTCTGATCCACAATGTATTTCAGATGAAAAATATGAGTTTTTCAACACGAGAAGATAAACTTCATATCTTCAAGCCAATGTGTGATTTTCTCTTTATTATATAGACACCTTCACAAGCAAAAAGTACCAAAATTTATCAAACAATTCATCGATTTCCTCACGAGTGACATACAGAGATTTGTGTCACGGTTTTGGTTCTCCATGTCCCGGATATAGCACTTATGAAAAATATGAATGGCATATTTCCCAGTAAAACACTCGTTTCCATATAATACATGGAATTATGTGTTGAACAACAAAAAAAAGTGTTAAAAACAAAAGTTGTTCATATTTTAGATTTTTCAAAGTAGCCAGCGTTTACCTTGATGACTCTTTGCACACTATTAGCATTATCTTAACCAGCTTCATGATGTAGTCACCTAGAATGCTTTTCAATTAACAGTTGTGCCTCATCAAAAGTTAATTAGTGCAATTTCTTGCCTTCTTAATGCATTTGAGATCAAATAGTAAACAGTAAATAATAACAATACAGTAAATAGCCCTATTCCACAACTGTAGTAATCCATATTATGTCAAGAACCGCTCAACTAAGTAAAAAGAAACAACATCCATCACTACTTTAAGACATGAAGAGTCTTTTAATTAATAAAAATACATTTAAAAAACATTAAATTTGAAGTTGTATCCAAACTGATGACTTTTTGGTTCTGTAAATGCAATAATAAGATCACATATTTACAAGCAATTCTGCGACTGTTGTTTAACCTACACTATATAATGAAAAGTATGTGGACACCCGAGTATTGAATATCCCATTCCCAAACTATGGGTATTAATATTATAATAGCCTCTGTTCTTCTGAGAAGAATTTCCACTAGCTTTTGGACCATGGTTGTGGGGATGTACCCATTCAGCTACAGCAGCACAAGAGGTCAGGCACTGATGTTGGACAAAGAGGCCTGGCATGAAGTTGTTGTTCTGATTCATCCTAAAGGTGTTCATTTGGGTTGAGGTCAGGGCTCTGTGCAGGACATTTGATTTCTTCTACATCAACTTGGATAAACCATGTGTTTATGGAGCTCACTTTGTGCACACGGGTATTATCAGGCTGGAATGGGTTTGAGCCTCTTAGTTCCAGTGAAGGGAAATCTAATTTTATGGCAACAGTTTGAGAAAAAAACAAAAACACATACGGATATGATGGTCACGTGTCCAAATACTTTTAGCCATATTATGTGTGTGTGTTTTACCTATACAGCTATATATAGAGACATGCCTTTACATACATGCTGCTGTAACAAATTACAGTTTCTGTAGGGTTCCAGCAAAATATCCCCACAAGGGTAAACACGCACAGACACACAAAGAATGCAGGAGTGGTCATTAATATGAGGAGATCTCAATTGCAGCGCTGTTTAGACTTGTGCTGACAAAATGTTTAAGTGAGTTACTGCCTAGGTAGGGGAGAGCGGGAAGACTTGGGACAGTTTGTATTGCTATAAATTAATTTCAACCGATTAGGTTTTAGATTCCATCAGAAGTTAGATGTTGCCCCTTAGAGTAACCTACTTCCTTTGGAGCCACGAAGCTGGACACTGCAGTAAGGTTTGTTCAGTTCAATATTTTAGTCAATCAAAACTTATATTACCCACTTTGCAGTTCACCTCCATTCTATGGTGTAATGTCTGCTGGTGAATTCAGGATTTGTTAGGAATCCTGACAAATCCTGACCGTGGGTGGTGTAGTGGTTAGCACGGTTGCCTCACAGCAAGAAGGTTCCGGGTTCGAACCCAGCGGCCGGTGAGAGCCTTTCTGTGTGGAGTTTGCATGTTCTCCCCATGTCTGCATGGGTTTCCTCCAGGTGCTCCGGTTTCCCCCACAGTCCAAAGACATGCAGGTTAGGTTGATGTGGGGCGGCCTTGCGCTGAGGTGCCCTTGAGCAAGGTACCTGACCCCTGACTGCTCCCCGGGTGCTCTGGTGTGGCCACCCGCTGCTCTGGGTGCGTGCATGTGTGTGTTCACTGATTCAGATGGTTTAAATGCAGAGGATGAATTTCACTGTGCTTGAAAGTGTGCATGTGACAAATAAAGGTTTCTTCTTCTGAATTAAAGTATGTAGCCTAAATATAGTATTATTAATTAAAGGTCTCATTGCATCGTTTTTTCATTAATTGTGCGGTGGTCTCTAGTATGAATGAATGCCCTGTGAGCCGGTTTTGGTGAAAAAAATGCTGTGGTTCTCCTGTTTCAGGCTGTTCTAGTTTGGTGGAGGAGTGGGTGGCGGGAGAACAACAGGATTTCAGCTCTTATTCATTAATATTCATGACATGTAAACGTGTTACCTCTGATTGGCTAACAGCACTGTGACGCTACCTCCAGTGGGTCAGAACAAGCGGATGTGGGTGTCTTTGTAAAAACTGTTTTGATTGGCTATTATGGTCTCGACATCGATGTTTTGACCAGTAACAATGTAGATAACACGAATTTTACATCACATTCAATGAGATTTAAACGAGACTACAGATGGCGACTTACAAATAATGTGTAAACATCGTTGGAGTTAATAAAGTTTGAACAGCATGAAGGAACATACCCCAACCCCCCGAAATTAATAATAAAAAAATTCCCAACGGATTTGGCATAATATAAAAAGCTCGTTTTTTACTCAGAAAAAACGGAAATCCGCCGAAAAGCAGAAAACTCTCATCCCTGCCTAGCTTGTGACCATGTCATGCATGCTAACGTGGAGAATATGAACATGCTATTTTGTAACAAAAACCTTCGAACAAAAAGTTCATGTTTTACTTACAGCTTGTGAGCTGGTGGTTGATCATCTTGACGGTACAGATCCAAGTATTAAAAACAACCTCGAAGCAAAACCACTACTGAAGGCTAGGGCTGTGCGATATATCGAATATACTCGATATATCGCGGAAATTCTGTGCGCGATACATAAAATTATTATATCGTAACTATCGAGTATTTTATGGTCATCTTCCGACTTGCGTTTGTTTCGTGTTTGTTTAAAACCTTTCCCGCTGGTTTTCTCTCTGTCCCTCAGGCGGTAACGTGAGAGGCTGCCTAAGGGTAAAGAAAACAATAACCTCACGCACTCGCCAACCAATCCCGGGCGACATCTCGGTGCTGAAAGGAACTTCCGGGAAGATTTTCTAGTTTCGGTTGTGTTGCCAGATTGAGCGGTTTTAAGTGCATTTTGGCGGGTTTTGAACATATTTTGAGCTGGAAAACGTAAGCAGTATCTGGCAACACTGCCGGCGGGAAGATTTCCTGGTGCCGGTTTACAGCGCTGACTCAGTTCGTGCAATCGCTGGTGTTGCATAGGCTACCGTGTAAGCTCTGGCAATTTCAGCGACAAATTACTTCCTAAAAGAACTAGTAAGGGGTCAGTCAACTGGCATTTTTTGGATATCGCGAGGAGGACGTAGAACAGCAAATGCCAGTTTGTAAAGTGTGCAAAAAAACCCAACCCTGTCATCACGAAAGGCAGCAGCACTACAAATATGTTCCATCACCTGAAACTCACCCGGTACAGTATGCAGAGTCTCTTAAACTCCGAACTACTTGCCCACAAGCTAAAAACCCCCACAAGCTAAACAAACGACCATAGCGGCCTCGTTCTCCAAAGCCCCCCCATATGAGAAACCGAGTCAGAGATGGAGCGCTATAACGGATGCGATCACTAACGTCATTGCCGAAGACATGATCCCAGTTAGTATAGTGGAAAAACCAGGCTTCCAAAAATTACTAAACACACTCGATCCCAAACATGAGTTGCCTGGTCGCAGACATTTTACAGAGAAGGCGATACCGGAATTATACACATCTGAGAGGCAGAGCCAGAAAACATTCATTTCAAAAGTGTGCAAAGAGAAAAATGATGTTTTGCAGATCTCTCTCTTCTCTCCCTCAATCTCTCTCTCTACTGTGAATGTTCCAGTGGTTCTCAGTAGTCAGGTTAATAGCTTGGAGAGCTATTTTTTAAAATAATTTAATGAATGAGCACTTTTCTTATTTAGGCTAAATGTCTTTCTCAGTGTTGAGCTTGCACTTTATTGGTTTGAGCTCTGAGCAGCTCTGTATTGTGTTGCCCCTTTGTTGCAATTTTCAAGATTGTTTTTGCAGTTTGTGCCACATCTTTGTTGAATAAAAATAGTCTTATTTCAATTCAATTGTGATTAATCACCAACATGAAAATTTAAAATGTGTTGTTGAAAACCACTTGTAAAGTTAACCAAGAATGTTATTTAATCTGCAGGGATTGTAGTGAAAACAGTAAAGAGTAAAAGTTAGATTTCATGGGGTCCTTTAGAGGAGATTTAAATATATCGAGATATATATCGTATATTGTGAAATGGAGAAAATGTATCGGGATATTCATTTTTTCCCATATCGCACAGCCCTACTGAAGGCACCGAAGTTTGAAAAGTCACTGTGGTTGAAATGATCAGAACACAGTACTAACGTTGCATTATACTTCGCTGGTGGTGCTCTGGTGGTGCTCCAAAGATAAATTCCAACCATTTCTTCTTCACCTCTTCTATCTTGGGCAAGAAATGCAACGTTGATGTCTTACTGCCACAAATAACACAGGCACGAACTTGTTCAGCCATGTTTTCAACTTGCTGTTAGGTCCTCTTCGTTAGCTACTGACGAGATGGCCTCTGCTATCTCTCCTCGCGCTTAAATCCAAACTTTCTTCCCGTGGGCGGTCGCAAGCCAAGGTGGGCGAGGCCATGACTACTAATTTTCGAACTTACGCAAGTTCGTAGGGCTTTTTCTGATTCGCTCGTTTTTCCGACTATTTTCTTTCATAAGCTAATACAGGGAATGGGAGTAGAATTACATTTTCACATGCAGCATGCATATGCAACTCGGAGTGAACTATGGTATTTCAAAAAGAGCCAGTATTAAACGTTTTTGGTGGAATGGCACCTTTAAACTTAGGTGGTGTTTACATTAGACCGTATCAGCGGATCATCAGATTAACGTTTTTAAAACGATTCGCGTGCACACAGCAACGCCAATACACGGATACGCTCGGCTCCACAGGCATCCTGCGCTCCAAATCACTCCGCCCTGAACAGCGAGTGCCCTCTGGAGGGTGCGCACTCCGGCCCTGCGCAGCTCACAGAGCGCGCGAGTGAAGCGCACAAGCAGTGATTCGGGACAAATAGCAGGAAGTGAAAGTCCGCGCCGTTTTTCAGCAGTCGCGTCACATGACCAACGTGGCATGACCAACGCCAGCGAATCAGGAAGGTGGAGGTCACAGTGACGTTGTCCAATGACGACGTCAGCTAGAGCTCAGCACAGCGTATCCTCGTTCCTCAATGTTTACACAGCACCGGATCAGATACGTAATGGATTGAATACGTGAGCCCTGGCGGATTCAAGTTGTTCCGCCTGTGGAGTCGTTTCCCGGCGTTTTAATGTGAACGGACAGTGCATCCGCGACGAAAACGAGACGGATACGGTCTAATGTAAACACCACCTTAAATTCTGGGGGAAAACAGTTAAGGATTTGTTTTTCAAAAGGGCTGAGATGTGGAGAGTTGGGACAGTTCGTGTTAGGGTTTTTTTGTCTTGTGGTTTACAAATATAAAATTATTTAAAATGTTTGTTAAAAATGTGGGCGTGTACCTGCATGAGAATGAAGCGTATTTCATTCCTTCTTGAAAGTGGAACTGTTTTGTCGAGTCAGGTTTTGGATAAACTGACATTTTTCTGTTTGTGTGTTCATATGTTGCAAGTTCTGATAATAAATCAAAGTTAAACAAGTCGGCCTAGGCATTTTATTTTTGTTCCTCAGTGTCTCATGTTTCCCTGCAAAAAATAATGACACAGTAAGTGAAGCCTGAAGGCCAGTATACGTGACAAGCTGAGAAACTAACGTTGTGGTAAAAGGGTATAGTAAATACTCTCTAATGCAGTATGAATGTGACGCTACCTGCAAAAAATTTCACGCAATCTACAAAAGCTGAAAACTTGTCCCAAGTCTCCCCGCTCTCCCCTAACTACTTTACATGTGTGGATGTGATCAGAGAATACAATGTTGTCTGGTGAGTAATGTGTTTAGCCTACAGACATCTGCTGGGAAATACCAGAAGCATCAGGCCTGCATAACTCTACCTGTGGTAGCTGCCATAATAGGCCACAATATTCTTGTGCTTGCACTCCTTCATTGTGGTGATCTCCTGCTGAATAGATGTGATGTCATCTCCTGAAAGGGGCACAACATGTTATATTGTCGTTCTGTAATCTCACTCCTTGCCTAATAAAACTTATGAAAAGAGACATTGTAAGCTCTAAAACAATGTATCCTACAACGGTCTTGGCACCAGTGAATTGCTAGTGTATGTAGGTCAAACGAAAGCTAAACAAAGTAGCAGCATGGCCATCAATAACAAAGCAGAAATAACTGCATGGCTGAGGTTATGAAGTTAGAAAAAGTGCATATACATCTTTGCAAGTCAAAGAGTTGGTTGTTACGGTAATATTATTTACTTACCCGGGTCCAGCTTAATAATTTTAATAGCAGCCATTTTTGAGGTCTTGATGTTCCTTGCCTAGAAGAAAATAAAACTCAAAATTCATATACATTCTGTGCTCATCGTTGCAGCACATTGTGCTCACTTAAACACTGTAGCGCATGCGTTTACTTTGGTAATATTTTCGTCAGGCACAGAGTCAGCTCTCCTAGCAAATATCTCATGAATAATCTCCCAGTGTCACTGCATGGTGCCTGCGTTCAGTATCTAAATGAGGACTGAGTACACCATCTTACGTTATAAATTTCATAAACAATACTGGCACAATGACTAACAACTTGCAGTTGTGGCACAGTAGCCTTTAGAACACTGATTCAACTCGTATTAACT
This sequence comes from Neoarius graeffei, assembly GCF_027579695.1. Taxonomy (NCBI): domain Eukaryota; kingdom Metazoa; phylum Chordata; class Actinopteri; order Siluriformes; family Ariidae; genus Neoarius; species Neoarius graeffei. The sequence continues at coordinate 51,700,592 of NC_083569.1, read as the reverse complement.
CACTGAACAAGGAAAGCAAGACGTTCCCAAATTATATATGAATCATTTTTAAAGCAGGATACATTTTTAAACCAGCTTCATACATGAAGAACAAGAAGCTAAAAGCTAAACTTGACAAGTGCTAGATCCTCTAACGTTAGCAAAGAATTTTAATGTCCATATCCTTTAATGTTAAAATGATTTCTTCCCACCCCGACACTGAGGAATTTGTTTGTGTGATATGAACATTTGTATGAATCTGGATTTGTCGTTGTTACTCTTCGGCTGATATCCTAAGTTTAAACAAATTCCATCTGCACTAAGCTAGCTAACTTGTTTACCTTAAATTTTGGTTTATAATATACGCTAAGGGGGGTGGCACGGTGGTGTAGTGGTTAGCGCTGTCGCCTCACAGCAAGAAGGTCCTGGGTTCGAGCCCCGGGGCCGGCGAGGGCCCTTCTGTGTGGAGTTTGCATGTTCTCCCCGTGTCCGCGTGGGTTTCCTCCGGGTGCTCCGGTTTCCCCCACAGTCCAAAGACATGCAGGTTAGGTTAACTGGTGACTCTAAATTGACCGTAGGTGTGAATGTGAGTGTGAATGGTTGTCTGTGTCTATGTGTCTGCCCTGTGATGACCTGGCGACTTGTCCAGGGTGTACCCCGCCTTTCGCCCGTAGTCAGCTGGGATAGGCTCCAGCTTGCCTGCGACCCTGTAGAAGGATAAAGCGGCTAGAGATAATGAGAGGAGATGAGATATACGCTAAGGGGTATTTTAAAGTATCCACATATGAGCCTTAGTCACTCGTCTCAGTGTTTTCCTCCTTGGTGTTTTAATTCATTACTTTACTTTGGTCCAAACCTGTATGACTGGATATGATTGTGCACAGATTAAATTTAACTCGCCTCCGAGGAGTTGTTTCTGTGGCTGGAGTAATTCAGACTCTCCACAGATCTTATTAAAATATTTAAGAGTTATTCCACGGAATCGAGTCATACATGAGCTGATAGCCAACAAGGAGCGTAGCATCGAGTTGGCTATATGCCATGTATGACGAGATTGAGTGGAATAACTATTTTATTCTATCCACATTCACTAGATTTTGAGAAACAGAGCATTTTTATTTTTTGCAAATTCAGTAAATACAAACTATACAAAATGTCCGACAAACTCATTTCTGCTTAGAATGTAAACAAACTGGCAAAATGACAGTAGCAATTTGTGAAAATGCTATCATAATAATTACTGAAAAATAAATATATGTTATTTACCGGCTGGGAGGTCCGTATCGTGAAATACCGTGACCGAGGTTTTGAAAGTACTGAGCGAGGCCCTCTGGGCCGAGGTCACGGTATTTCACCATACGGACCGACCTTAAGCTGGTAAATAATATATTTATTTTTTTCTTTACCAAATTCTAACAAAAACGAGAGTGCCTGAAAGGGAAAACCGAGCCGAGCCGCCATTTTGAATCCTCATTCACGGCTGTAATGCAAATGGCTTCCTCCTCGGTATACAAGTGCACTTCCATGGCAGGAAAAAAAAAACTACATTTTGCCACCTATGTAGTCCCCTATTTATACAAATAGGAGTCATTCAGGATTCAGCCATGTTTTTGCTCGGCGTTAGCAACAGTTAGAGGTTTTTAGCTTTCTCCTGAAATGTTTTCTTTTATTTCTTCTTCCTCAGGGTAGTAAAACTCGCTTTCGCTGTGAAGACTGTCGTTATCGCTATCCATGCTGTAAAATTAATACTATTCTCATGAGAAATGGTGGCAAAAATTTATAAGATTTTTGATAATCTTATAAATAAATCTTATAAAAAAGATAAATGTTGACAAAAAAATGCTACTATGTTTGTTGCTGTTGTGAACGAGCAAGTCGCCAGAGGTCCATAACTGGGGTCCGTATCGTAGGACACGGACCTGCTCGCCAGCCAATCGGAGCGCAGGATTTGATGGAAACCAGACCACGAAAAAAATAAGTATATATTATTTACCAGCTGGGAGGTCCATATCGTGAAATACCATGACCGAGGTCTTGAAAGTACTGAGCGAGGCCCTCTGGGCTGAGGTCAGTATTCAAGGCCGAGGTCACGGTATTTCACCATACGGACCGACCTTTTTTTTTCTTTACCAAATTCTAACAGAAAACAAGAGCGCCCGAAAGGGAAAAACCGAGCCGAGCCGCCATTTTGAATCCTCATTCACGGCTGTGATGCAAATGGCTTCCTCCTTGGCATACAAGTGCACTTCCATGGCAGGAAAAAAAAAAAACCTACATTTTGCCGCCTATGTAGTCCCCTATTTATACAAATAGGAGTCATTCAGGATTCAGCCATGTTTTTGCTCAGCGTTAGCAACAGTTAGAGGTTTTTAGCTTTCTCCTGAAATGTTTTCTTTTATTTCTTCTTCCTCAGGGTAGTAAAACTCGCTTTCGCTGTGAAGACTGTCGTTATCGCTATCCATGCTGTAAAATTAATGCTATTCTCCTGAGAAATGCTGGCAAAAATTTATAAGATTTTTGATAATCTTATAAATAAATCTTATAAAAAAGATAAATGTTGACAAAAAAATGCTACTATGTTTGTTGCTGTTGTGAACGAGCAAGTCGCCAGAGGTCCATAACTGGGGTCCGTAACTGGGACACGGACCTGCTCGCCAGCCAATCAGAGCGCAGGATTTGATGGAAACCGGACCACGAAAAAAATAAGTATATATATTATTTACCAGCTGGGAGGTCCATATCGTGAAATACCGTGACCAAGGTCTTGAAAATACTGACCAAGGCCTCTGGCCCGAGGTCAGTATTTTCAAGGCCAAGGTCACGGTATTTCACGATACGGACCGACCTTAAGCTGGTTATATATTTATTTTTTCTTTACCAAATTCTAACAGAAAATGAGAGCGCCCGAAAGGGAAACCATATTTAGAACAAACCTGCTACAAGCTCGTTTTTGGCTTTCTCCTGAAATGTTTTCTTTAATTTTGTCTTCATCAGGGTAGTAAAACTTGCTTTCGCTGTGAACACTGTCGTTATCGCTATCCATGCTGTAAATTTAATGCTACTATAATGAGAAATGCGAAAATAAATGTTGACAAAAAATTGCTACATTTGTTGTTGTGAATGAGCGAGTTGCCAAAGATCCGTAACTGGGGTCCGGATTGTAGGATTCCGGACCGCTCATGAGCCTATCAGAGCACACGATTTGATGGAAACCGGACCGTGAAAAAAAATTTAAAAGATATGTTCTTACCATCAAATACTTTTACTCCGTATTTTGTTGCTTTTTTATTTTTTTGTGGTTTGTTTTCTGGTAGAGTTATTTCATCCTTGACTGGTAAAGCAACACGTTCCACCATTTTATTTTTCTCTACTCACAGTATATGAGCTAATAGCCTAGTAATAAAGTAGCCAATCAGAGCATGTGATTGCTCATATCCAGTGAATGTGGCGAGAATAATACCAGATGTTCAGTTTCCGAGAAGTAGCTTTATTTACTATTAGTCTCTAACTTCCACTTGAATTTACAGGTGAAGCAGCCAGAAAAATAATTATAGCCAACAAATCTCTGCCTTAGCTCTTTAATATTTACTTTCACCTCCAACACACCTCACAATGAAGTGTGTATTAACAAAAATAGCCACCGTGTTCTCATTCCGTCACTGATGAACACAGCAAAACAAGCATCCCTGGACAAAACCTGGAACTAAGCTGAGCTGTCTTCCTGTTGTTTTTCCTGGTGGCCTGAAATGTGGCCTGAAATGATCCTACAGCAGAACATGAAATAGTTAGGACAATGGCTTGGCCAGGAAGTAGCCACATTGATCAGCAATCCAAAAGTATTCTGCTGCTTTCAAAAGTTGTCAAGTGTTCATAACCTTCAAGGATTTTCCTTTCATTTTGAAGAGCCATTTGTGTCAAAAGACTTCTTTGTCTATTGTGAGAAATACCAAAGGGTTCTTTGCTCGCCCACTCTATTATGGCAGAGGCTGTGCATAACCGTGACAGTTTGGGTTCCTTCAAAGACACGTGTTCTCTTTTTGTTCACTACAAAACAGTAAAAACAGGGCATGAAACCCCTCACGGAACGTCAAGGCCACACCTGCATACCTTACATTATGACCAACATAAGGCTGTCTTCTACACAGAATCATTTCCTCGTGTTTGAATGTTTGAGTGCGTGGTTAGTCGACTTCACCTGAAATGCTCAGAATGCATTGTTTAGTCGCAAACAGAAAAAGCTGACTAGTAATGAACCTGGGCGGCACGGTGGTGTAGTGGTTAGCGCTGTCGCCTCACAGCAAGAAGGTTCTAGGTTCAATCCCAGTGGCTGACGGGGGCCTCTCTATGTCTGTGTGGGTTTCCCCAAAGACATGCAGGTTAGGTTAAGTTAATTGGTGGCTCTAAATTGACCGTAGGTGTGAATGGTTGTGTGTGGTTCTACAGTATGTGTCAGGCCTGCGATGACCTGGCGACTTGTCCAGGGTGTACCCCGCCTTTCGCCCGTAGTCAGCTGGGATAGGCTCCAGCTTGCCTGCGACCCTGTAGAACAGGATAAAGCGGCTAGAGATAATGAGATGAGATGAATGAGTAATGAACCTGGTGAAATGGTGCAAAAGATGTACTAGTGTCCCACTGCAGTGACACTGAGTAGGGAAATGGGAAAATACACAACCTGAAATGAGACAAGGTGAGTTGAGATGGATGTGTCAGTACATATAAACAAGCATCTCCATGTCTTCTTGGAAAGGATGGAGAGAAAAAGATAAGAGTTTCATGTTGTGCTGTGCAGTTTCCATTCTAAAGTCGAGAAAGGTGTTTTGTCTTGTGCGCACAAGGTATAAACATCACCTTTCTGGGCTTTAGGGACCCCGTAGATTCCCATGTTTGGGCAGGTTAGAATATGCCTGATCCTGTGAGGTGTGTCTCTCACCTTAAACACATCCCCGTATGTGCCACTTCCGATCCTCTGAATGATCTCATAGTCCTCCAGCGGGTCTAGAAATGAAACTCCGATAGTATCCATGATAGCAGTGAAATAAACACTCTTCAGTAAATAAACATGACAGCCATTAAATCCCACAGATGCATCCAGGAAACTCTCTGGCTACAAGACAAGTCAAATAAAGAGCGTTAAGCGTAAAGAAACAGACATAGCGCGCGCGCTGCGGTTTGATCCAGAGGAAGCTGTCTGTCTGCGCGTCTCCGCAGCGCTCAGGAACACATGCGCGCGCGCGCAGAGGCGACGTTACTCAGGGAACAGTGCGAAAGTTCATGGCTCCTAGAAGGAAACGCAAGAACATCTCATGTCATTATCTCTAGCCGCTTTATCCTTCTACAGGGTCGCAGGCAAGCTGGAGCCTATCCCAGCTGACTACGGGCGAAAGGCGGGGTACACCCTGGACAAGTCGCCAGGTCATCACAGGGCTGACACATAGACACAGACAACCATTCACACTCACATTCACACCTACGGTCAATTTAGAGTCACCAGTTAACCTAACCTGCATGTCTTTGGACTGTGGGGGAAACCGGAGCACCCGGAGGAAACCCACGCGGACACGGGGAGAACATGCAAACTCCACACAGAAAGGCCCTCGCCGGCCCCGGGGCTCGAACCCAGGACCTTCTTGCTGTGAGGCGACAGCGCTAACCACTACACCACCGTGCCGCCCTTGACTAAATCAGATTATTTAATTCATTAGTTGGGTGGCACTGTCGCCTCACAGCAAGAAGGTTCTAGGTTCGATCCCAGTGGCTGACGAGGGCCTTTCTGTGTGGAGTTTGCATGCTCTCTCCGTTTCTGTGTGGGTTTCCCCCACAGTCCAAAGACATGCAGGTTAGGTTAAGTTAACTGGTGGCTCTAAATTGACTGTAGGTGTGAATGTAAATGGTTGTTTGTGTCTATGTGTCAGCCCTGCGATGATCTGGCGACTTGTTCAGGGTGTACCCCGCCTTTCGCCCGTAGTCAGCTGGGATAGGCTACAGCTTGCCTTTGACCCTGTAGAACAGGATAAGTGGTTATGGATAATGGATGGATGGAATTCATTAGTTGGGTGGCACAGTGGTGTAGTGGTTAGCGCTGTCACCTCACAGCAAGAAGGTTCTAGGTTCGGTCCCAGTGGCTGACAAGGTGATGATCTGGTGACTTGCCCAGGGTGTACCCCGCCTTTCGCCCGTAGTCAGCTGGGATAGGCTACAGCTTGCCTTTGACCCTGTAGAACAGGATAAGTGGTTACAGATAATGAATGGATGGAATTCATTAGTTGGGTGGCACGGTGGTGTAGTGGTTAGCACTGTCACCTCACAGCAAGAAGGTTCTAGGTTCGATCCCAGTGGCTGACAAAGGCCTTTCTGTGTGGAGTTTGCATGTTCTCTCCGTGTCTGTGTGGGTTTCCCCCACAGTCCAAAGACATGTAGGTTAAGTTAATTGGTGGTTCTAAATTGACCGTAGGTGTGAATGGTTGTTTTTTTCTCTGTGTCAGCCCTGTGATGATCTGGTGACTTCTCCAGGGTGTATCCCGCCTCTTGCCCATAGTCAGCTAGGATAGGCTCCAGCTTGCCTTTGACCCTGTAGAACAGGATAAGCAGTTACAGATAATGGTTGGATGGAATTCATTAGTTGGGGGACATGGTGGTGTCGTGGTTAGCACTGTCACCTCACAGCAAGAAGGTTCTAGGTTTGATCCCAGTGGCTGACAAGGGCCTTTCTGTGTGGAGTTTGCATGTTCTCCCCGTGTCTGTGTGGGTTTAGGTTAAGTTAATTGGTGGCTTTAAATTGACCGTAGGTGTGAATGTGAGTGTGAATGGTTGTTTGTTTCTATGTGTCAGCCCTGTGATGATCTGGTGACTTGTCCAGGGTGTACCCCGCCTCTCGCCCATAGTCAGCTGGGATAGGCTCCAGCTTGCCTGCGACCCTGTAGAACAGGATAAAGCGGCTAGAGATAATGAGATGAGATGAGATGGGTAGCATGGTGGTGTAGTGGTTCGCACTGTCGCCTCACAGCAAGAAGGTTCTGGGTTTGAGCCCAGTGGCCGATGGGGGCATTTCTGTGTGGAGTTTGCATGTTCTCCCCATGTCTGCGTGGGTTTCCCCCACAGTCCAAAGACATGCAGGTTAGGTTAAGTTAATTGGTGGCTTTAAATTGACCGTAGGTGTGAATGAGTGTGAATGGTTGTTTGTCTCTATGTGTCAGCCCTGTGATGATCTGGTGACTTGTCCAGGGTGTACCCTGCCTCTTGCCTATAGTCAGCTGGGATAGGCTCCAGCTTGCCTGTGACCCTGCACAGGAGAAGTGGTTATGGATAATGGATGGAATTAATTAACTGGGTGGCACAGTGGTGTAGTAGTTAGCACAGTTGCCTCACAGCAAGAAGGTTTTGGGATCGAGCCCAGTGGCTGATGGGGGCCTTTCTGTGTGGAGTTTGCATGTTCTCCCCATGTCTGTGTGGGTTTCCTCCAGGTGCTCCGGTTTCCCCCACAGTCCAAAGATATGCAGGTTAGGTTAACTGGCTACTCTAAATTGCCCATAGATGTGAATGTGGGTGTGAATGGTTGAGTGGAGAAAACCTCTATAATAATCCAGTAGAAGGCAATGGGAAACCACTACTGTAATTCTTCCCTAGAGACTTTAATGGCTGAAGCCATCAGAGTGGACCTGCCATCAGGTAGACCACAAGAAGAATTTACTAGGTCTCAACATGTCCTAGGTGTCCATGAAGCAACTGTTTTGTTTGTGTATTTCCAACAGGAGAAATTACAACCACTATGATCATAGATATTCTATGTATTATTTAGTTCTCATAGTAATTAGGCAATTTCTATCAAATATTATGGACATTTAAGTTTAATTGTTGGTTGGCACCAGGGCTCATCCCTAAGCCCTTTCTTGTTTGCAGTGGTAATGGACAGGTTGACAGACAACATCAAGCAAGAGGCCCCATGGACAATGACGTTTGCAGATGATATTGTGATCTGTAATGAGTATAGGGAGAAAGTGGAAGAAAACCTAGAGACATGGAGGTGTGCACTAGAGAGAAGGGGAATGAAAGTCAGTAGGAGCAAGACGGAGTACATGTGCGTGAGTGAAGGGGAGGACAGTGGAATAGTACTGCTACAAGGAATAGACGTGGTCAAAGCAGAGGAGTTCAAATATCTGGGGTCAAGTGTACAAAGTAATGGCAAGTGTGGAAGAGAAGTGAAGAAGAGAGTGCAAGCAGGTTGGAATGGATGGAGGAGAGTGTCAGGAGTGATTTGTGACAGAAAAATGCCAGCAAGAGTGAAAGGGAAAGTGCACAAGACAGTAGTAAGAGCAGCGATGGTGTATGGTTTGGAGACAGTGGCACTGACAGAAAGACAGGAGGCTGAACTGGAGGTAGCAGAGCTGAAGATGTTGAGATTCTCACTGGTAGTGACAAAGTTGGACAGGATTAGAAATGAGAATATTAGAGGGTCAGCACATGTAAACCGTAGGTGCTAAATAAGGCGACTGGACTTGCTTGAAATTTTTGAAGACATTTCACCCCTCATCTGAAAGGCTTCTTCAGTTCTGTCTGACTAGTGGTTCCAGGTATTTATCCTCTAGTGGACCCTAAGGAGAGTCATTGAGGTCACATTGATCCTCTCAGTCATCCTGTAGGTATTAGAGTTGCTGGAGGCTGGGTGTGAATGGTGTTAGCCGCCTAGAGGGTCGGTAGGATGATCTGTAGGTCATTGGCTCTTTCTGCCATCATGTGAGTCATTAAAGTCAGCTGAGTTTTGGTGTGGATGTGTATTCAGTTTTCTCGGAAGTGTGCCAAGGACTGCATTGTGGGTGGCTGATAAGTGGTGTCTTAGACCACCTCTTCTGTTCAGTGATGGTCGTTCCAGGTTGACGAAGATGGCGTCTTTTACTCCTCTTTCAAACCACCGGTCTTCTCTGGCTAAAATGAGTACATTGCAGTCCTGAAACAAGTGTCCTTTGTTATTAAGATGAAGATAGACTGCAGAGTTCTGGCCTGAGGAACTGTCTGTCCTGTGTTGAGCCATGTGCCTGTGAAGCGGTTGTTTTGTTTCGCCAATGTACAAGTCTGTGCATTATTCACTGCATTGAATTGCGTGCACTACGTTGTCCTGTTTGTGTCTGGGTATTTTGTCCTTTGGGTGGACAAATTTCTGCCTCAGACTGTTACTGGGTTTGAAGTGTGCAGGGATGTTGTGTTTGTAGAAGATCCGCCTGAGTTTCTCAGATAGTCCAGAAATGTAGGGAATGACAATGTTCTTGCGTTTGTTGCCGTTTTCTTCCCTGTCCATTATGTTTCGTTTCCTGGTCTTGATGGAAGCCCATTTGGGATATGTGCACTTCTGAAGTGCTTCCTTGATGTGTTTTTGCTCCTTCTCTTTTCCTTCTCTACATAGGACAGCTTGGAGACAAAGTGAGAGAGGCAAGATTGAGATGGTTTGGACATGTACAGAGGAGAGACCCAGGGCATATTAGGAAAAGAATGCTGGAGATGGAGTTGCCAGGTAGAAGGAAAAGAGGAAGACCGAAGATAAGATTTATGGATGTGGTGAAGGAGGACACAGGGACGGTTTAGAAGAAGCCTTTATTTGTCACATGTACACTCAATCACAGCAAAATTCTTCCTCTGCGTTTAACCTATCTGAAGCAGTGAACACATACATGCACACACAAGTGAACAATGAGTATACACACATACCCTGAGCAGTGGGCAGCTATGCTACAGCACCCAGGAAAAAGTTGGGGGGTTAGGTGCCTTGCTCAAGGGCACTTCAGCACTTCCCGGGAATTGAACCGGCATCCCTTTGGGTCCAAGGCTGCTTCTCCAACCTTCAGGCCATGGCTGCCCCCCAGCCATTTTCTGTAGCACCAACCTACAGAAAAGATACAAAGGACAGGAGGAGATGAAGGGACATTATCCGATGTGGTGGCCCCTAACGGGAACAGCCAAAAGAAGAATAAGATGATTATTATAGACATTTGCAGAAGAAAGAATAAGATGATTATTATAGACATATTATAAACTTGCTCCGCCTTACCTTTCAGAGCTGCTTCAAGTGTACGTTCCTGCTCGGTCGCTCAGGTCAGCTGATCATTTGCTCCCGGTGGTGCCAAAATCAAAGCGGAAGCTTAGAGGGGACAGAGCGTTTTCAGTTTCTGCCCCTAAGATGTGGAACAGTCTGCCTCTACAGTGGGGTAAAAAAGTATTTAGTCAGTCACCAATTGTGCAAGTTCTCCCACTTAAAAAGATGAGAGAGGCCTGTAATTTTCATCATAGGTACACTTCAACTATGAGAGACAAAATGAGAAAAAAAATCCAGAAAATCACATTGTCTGATTTTTAAAGAATTTATTTGCAAATTATGTTGGAAAATAAGTATTTGGTCAATAACAAAAGTTCATCTCAATACTTTGTTATATACCCTTTGTTGGCAATGACAGAAGTCAAACGTTTTCTGTAAGTCTTCACAAGGTTTTCACACACTGTTGCTGGTATTTTGGCCCATTCCTCCATGCAGATCTCCTCTAGAGCAGTGATGTTTTGGGGCTGTCGCTGGGCAACACGGACTTTCAACTCCCTCCAAAGATTTTCTATGGGGTTGAGATCTGGAGACTGGCTAGGCCACTCCAGGACCTTGAAATGCTTCTTACGAAGCCACTCCTTCATTGCCCGGGCGGTGTGTTTGGGATCATTGTCATGCTGAAAGACCCAGCCATGTTTCATCTTCAATGCCCTTGCTGATGGAAGGAGGTTTTCACTCAAAATCTCACGATACATGGGTCCATTCATTCTTTCCTTTACACTGATCAGTCGTCCTGGTCCCTTTGCAGAAAAACAGCCCCAAAGCATGATGTTTCCACCCCTATGCTTCACAGTAGGTATGGTGTTCTTTGGATGCAACTCTGCATTCTTTCTCCTCCAAACACAACAAGTTCAGTTTTTACCAAAAAGTTCTATTTTGGTTTCATCTGACCATATGACATTCTCCCAATCCTCTTCTGGATCATCCAAAAGCTCTCTAGCAAACTTCAGACGGGCCTGGACATGTACTGGCTTAAGCAGGGGGACAAGTCTGGCACTGCAGGATTTGAGTCCCTGGCGGTGTAGTGTGTTACTGACGGTAGCCTTTGTTACTTTGGTCCCAGCTCTCTCACTAGGTCCCCCCATGTGGTTCTGGGATTTTTGCTCACCGTTCTTGTGATCATTTTGACCCCACAGGTCAAAATCTTGCGTGGAGCCCCAGATCGAGGGAGATTATCAGTGGTCTTGTATGTCTTCCATTTTCTAATAATTGCTCCCACAGTTGATTTCTTCACACCAAGCTGCTTACCTATTGCAGATTCAGTCTTCCCAGCCTGGTGCAGGTCTACAATTTTGTTTCTGGTGTCCTTTGGCAGCTCTTTGGTCTTGGCCATAGTGGAGTTTGGAGTGTGACTGTTTGAGGTTGTGGACAGGTGTCTTTTATACTGATAACGAGTTCAAACAGGTGCCATTAATACAGGTAACGAGTTGAGGACAGAGGAGCCTCTTAAAGAAGTTGTTACAGGTCTGTGAGAGCCAGAAATCTTGCTTGTTTGTAGGTGACCAAATACTTATTTTACCGAGGAATTTACCAATTAATTCATTAAAAATCCTACAATGTGATTTCCTGGATTCTTTCCCCCCATTCTGTCTCTCATAGTTGAAGTGTACCTATGATAAAAATTACAGGCCTCTCTCATCTTTTTAAGTGGGAGAACTTGCACAATTGGTGGCTGACTAAATACTTTTTTGCCCCACTGTATATATCAGACAGGCTTCTTCTGTGTCCACTTTTAAAACATATCTTAAAACCTACTTTTACTCACTGGCTTTCAACCCAACCTGAGATATTGATTTGATCTTACTTGTTTTGTTTCTTGTTATTTATTTATTTTATTTTTTGTGGTCTTGTTTTAGCTTTATTTTTTGCCTGTTTTTATGTTTTAAATTGTACTCCTCATGTACAGTGCTTTGTTTTCAACTGTGGTTGTGTGAAAGCGCTTATAAATAAAGATGGTATGGTATTTAAAATCTTAATGAAAAAAAATTGTACTTAGGAGGTCCCATGAATTTTACCCTGATTTAAATGACACTCTAAAACAGAGACAGGAACTCTTGAACTAATACAATTTGGATTATAATAATAGCAGTGCCATCCAGGGACAGCTCATTCACAGGAGCCACACCAACTGTTCAACAAACGTTAATTCTAATAAAGCCCCCATTCTAACCAACCATCCATTATCTATACTGCTTATATGTTAGGGTTGCGGGTGAGCTGGAGCCAATCCCAGCTTACACTGGGTGAGAGGTGGGGTACACCCTGGACAGGCTGCCAATCTATCGCAGGGTTAACACAGAAATGAACAACCATTCGCACGCACATTTACACCTATGGGCAGTTTAGAGTAGCCAGTTGCCTTCATCCACGTCTTTGGACTGTGGGAGGAAACCCACGCAGGCATGAGGACAACATGCAAACTCCACACAGAAAGGCCCCGGTTGACTGAGAGGTTCAAACCCATAACCTTCATGCTGTGAAGCAACAATGCTAATCACTGCACCACTGCCCAAATCCTCATTCACCACTCCATCTTTTTTAAATTCTGTTCATTACCTGTCTTGAGTGACCAATATTTTGAAAATGTTGCTATTTGACAGCTATAATTCTATTGTATTTGTCACTTTTCTAGATGATGAATAATTGTGCAGCAGAGTCTTCTGCATAGTTTTTGAGACGTAGATGGGCTGGAAACATACCTGCTGGAACCGACACCTGTTGTCTGTACTCGAGTTGAGGGGGGATGGGGGGGATGCCATCCCCCCTGGAATAAAAAATGGTCAAAATCATCCCCCCTCTAAAACGGGCATCCCCCCTCCCTTCCCTTGAGCAATTTTATCAATAAATGTGGACATTACTTCTGTTTAACATTGGAATTAGAAATGCCATTCCACGTAGCTTTGCTGAAACTGAGCATACAATAAGCTCCCGCGAGAGAGGGCACGCGCAAGCAAAGCGTTTGAGGAGGTGACATTCAGTTGGGGTTCCGTTATTTTTGATTTCATTCAGCGTCAGTGACAGCAGCGGATTGCAGCATCATGGCCAAGCAGAGTGTACAGCAAGACCTAAGCAAGTTCGGATTTAAGATCGCAAGAAAAAACATTTCAGGAGTTAAGTCAAGAGTTACGAATATCAGTCACACTTTCTGTGAGCCCACTATCATGCTGTAAAGTTACCGATATGTAGCCTAATTTGTGAGCGGCGGATAACAACACAGCTATCATAATGAATGTTAGTTTGGAGTCTAGCCAGCTATCGATAGCTTACTCAGGTTCATGTTAGCTTTGATTTCTTGTATAAGGCCATTAATTTAATCAGCCTGGACGTTCGTTTGTTATTCTTCAGGCAACAAAAAGTGTTATTCAAGACAGGAAGGCTAAAATTAACGACACTAGCAGTTTTGAAGGCTTCATTGCCTCATTAGAGAGCCGGTCACAACATGTAAGGCAGAGCAGGATTGGTGTAGGACTCGACAAAGTGTCTGCTAAAATGCAGCTTTCTTTTTCTTCGTCATCGGCTCTTCTTCTGTCTCCTCAATGGGCCTTTTCCCCTTTCCAAAGAAACTTTCCAAAGATGCCTGCTTTTAACTAATTTTGCTAGCTTGTATCCAGTATGTATCAAAGTGCTGGTATGTATCGAAGCAAAGTATCAAAGTATCCAAGGCAGCTCCTCGGTAACCGTCAACGTTAAGGTGTCACGTGACCTAGATAACAGTGGGAATCAACGTTACAGAAAGAATCCGGTCATTTTTCAAAGCTCAAATCCTCGTTCAGATAATAAGTAAATCAGAAATAACATTATATTTAATTAAATTATCTTATCCACTGCTCTTTACTCCAGATGACAGTCAGCAGCAACTGCAACACAGTGCGACAGGAGCTGGAGGGGACCCGGAGTGTGAGACAATACAGGAGCAGGAGCAAGCAGGAGAACCAACAGCTGAAGAGCTGAAGATTTACAATTTACTGTTGCTTGTTTTAGCTTATTGGTTACCTACCTACCTCTGTATTTAACTCAATGTTCCCAGTGTTCAGCTTTGAATAAAAATTCTATTGACTTGATATGAAAAGATTCAGTTGTTCATTTACATTGCCTGCTGAGGTTTTAATGAATTATTTACCAAACGATTTAAAAGGAGCCTACCATGACTATGAAGTTACACTTCAAATTTGTCATCTGTATTTCACCCTAATATGGAGAATGTGGTCGGTATGTCAGCCAGGAGACTGACTAAATATGACACGACATCCACACTGTGCATGTTTACAGTAAAATACCAGTGTATTATGTTTTTTACAACAATAAAAAGGGTACACAGTGTGTACTACACACTTTATCAGCACAAAATACTGTATGTCTGGTAAATGAACAAGGTCCACAGAACTACGTTGTGTGCAAACCCTCCTAAAAGCAAATCAGTTTCCCACCCACGAACCGACCGATGGGTCGACACGCGACTAAAAATTTCACCATCCCCCCTGGTTTGATTTTACAACTCGACCACAGCCTGTTGTACAGAACAGTTGATCAAAGATGTGTTTTAAACCACTCAAAAGGGGCTGCTGGACTGCATGCTGGATGACCATGTTGTCAAGTCTCAAGTCACGTGTGATCTGCGGGCACAGGTCATTGCTGCATACATCATTTGACCACTGCAGAGAAACCTAATACACTTTTTCCCCCCACAGTCCAAAGACATGCGGTTAGGTTAACATGGGGCAGCCTTGGGCTGAAGTGCCCTTCAGCAAGCTACCTAACCCCTGACTGCTCCCTGGGCGCTGTAGTGTGGCTGCCCACTGCTCTGGGTGTGTGTGCGTTGATCACTGCTTCAGATGGGTTAAATGCAGAGGATGAATTTCACTGTGCTTGAGTGTGCATGTAACAAATAAAGGCTTCTTCTTCTTCTTTAAATATCTTGTTTAAATTTCATTTCTGCCTCCTTTCTTCTATTATAAGGACATGTAATGAACTGTCCTTGGATGACTCACAAAAAAACTTGTTTCAAATATTTTGTTTATACAAACATGGAATGTTTAATATTTTCATAAAACAAATTTCATAATTTTCTTGAGATATCTTTATTATAAAAAGGTGTTTCAAACTGAGCAGCATTTACCTTTACATTATACACTAAATGACACGTGCAAAATTGAACATTTGACGTACGGTAGTACTATTATCCATCCATCCATTATCTGTAGCTGCTTATCCTGTTCTACAGGGTTACAGGCAAGCTGAAGCCTATCCCAGCTGACTAAGGGCAAGAGGCAGGGTACACCCTGGACAAGTCGCCAGGTACGTACAACACCGATTCCAAAAAAGTTGGGACAAAGTACAAATTGTAAATAAAAACGGAATGCAATAATTTACAAATCTCAAAAACTGATATTGTATTCACAATAGAACATAGACAACATATCAAATGTCCAAAGTGAGACATTTTGAAATTTCATGCCAAATATTGGCTCATTTGAAATTTAATCTAAAAAAAGAGGCTGGAAAAGTTAAAGGTACAAAAAAGGAACAGCTAGAGGACCAAATTGCAACTCATTAGGTCAATTGGCAATAGGCCATTAACATGACTGGGTATAAAAAGAGCATCTTGGAGTGGCAGTGGCTCTCAGAAGTAAAGATGGGAAGAGGATCACCAACCCCCCTAATTCTGCGCCGACAAATAGTGGAACAATATCAGAAAGGAGTTCGACAGTGTAAAATTGCAAAGAGTTTGAACATATCATCATCTCCAGCGCATAATATCATCAAAAGATTCAGAGAATCTGGAAGAATCTCTGTGCGTAAGGGTCAAGGCCGGAAAACCATACTGGGTGCCCGTGATCTTTGGGCCCTTAGACGGCAGTGCATTACATACAGGCATGCTTCTGTATTGGAAATCACAAAATGGGCTCAGGAATATTTCCAGAGAACATTATCTGTGAACACAATTCACCGTGCCATCCGCCGTTGCCAGCTAAAACTCTATAGTTCAAAGAAGCCGCTGTATCTAAACATGATCCAGAAGCGCAGACGTCTTCTCTGGGCCAAGGCTCATTTTAAATGGACTGTGGCAAAGTGGAAAACTGTTCTGTGGTCAGACGAATCAAAATTTGAAGTTCTTTATGGAAATCAGGGACGCCGTGTCATTTGGACTAAAGAGGAGAAGGATGACCCACGTTGTTATCAGCGCTCAGTTCAGAAGCCTGCATCTCTGATGGTATGGGGTTGCATTAGTGCGTGTGGCATGGGCAGCTTACACATCTGGAAAGACACCATCAATGCTGAAAGGTATATCCAGGTTCTAGAGCAACATACAGTGGGGCAAAAAAGTATTTAGTCAGTCACCAATTGTGCAAGTTCTCCCACTTAAAAAGATGAGAGAGGCCTGTAATTTTCATCATAGGTATACTTCAACTATGAGAGACAAAATGAGAAAAAAAAATCCAGAAAATCACATTGTCCGATTTTTAAAGAATTTATTTGCAAATTATGTTGGAAAATAAGTATTTGGTCAATAACAAAAGTTCATCTCAATACTTTGTTATATACCCTTTGTTGGCAATGACAGAGGTCAAACATTTTCTGTAAGTCTTCACAAGGTTTTCACACACTGTTGCTGGTATTTTGGCCCATTCCTCCATGCAGATCTCCTCTAGAGCAGTGATGTTTTGGGGCTGTTGCTAGGCAACACGGTCTTTCAACTCCCTCCAAAGATTTTCTATGGGGTTGAGATCTGGAGACTGGCTAGGCCACTCCAGGACCTTGAAATGCTTCTTACGAAGCCACTCCTTCGTTGCCTGGGCAGTGTGTTTGGGATCATTGTCATGCTGAAAAACCCAGCCACATTTCATCTTCAATGCCCTTGCTGATGGAAGGCTTTCACTCAAAATCTCACGATACATGGCCCCATTCATTCTTTCCTTTACACGAATCAGTCGTCCTGGTCCCTTTGCAGAAAAACAGCCCCAAAGCATGATGTTTCCACCCCCATGCTTCACAGTAGGTATGGTGTTCTTTGGATGCATCTCAGCATTCTTTCTCCTCCAAACATGACAAGTTGAGTTTTTACCAAAAAGTTCTATTTTGGTTTCATCTGACCATATGACATTCTCCCAATCCTCTTCTGGATCATCCAAATGCTCTCTAGCAAACTTCAGACGGGCCTGGACATGTACTGGCTTAAGCAGGGGGACACGTCTGGCACTGCAGGATTTGAGTCCCTGGCAGCGTAGTGTGTTACTGACGGTAGCCTTTGTTACTTTGGTCCCAGCTCTCTGCAGGTCATTCACTAGGTCCCCCCGTGTGGTTCTGGGATTTTTGCTCACCGTTCTTGTGATCATTTTGACCCCACAGGGTGAGATCTTGCGTGGAGCCCCAGATCGAGGGAGATTATCAGTGGTCTTGTATGTCTTCCATTTTCTAATAATTGCTCCCACAGTTGATTTCTTCACACCAAGCTGCTTACCTATTGCAGATTCAGTCTTCCCAGCCTGGTGCAGGTCTACAATTTTGTTTCTGGTGTCCTTTGGCAGCTCTTTGGTCTTGGCCATAGTGGAGTTTGGAGTGTGACTGTTTGAGGTTGTGGACAGGTGTCTTTTATACTGATAACGAGTTCAAACAGGTGCCATTAATACAGGTAACGAGTGGAGGACAGAGGATCCTCTTAAAGAAGTTGTTACAGGTCTGTGAGAGCCAGAAATCTTGCTTGTTTGTAGGTGACCAAATACTTATTTTACCGAGGAATTTACCAATTAATTCATTAAAAATCCTACAATGTGATTTCCTGGATTCTTTCCCCCCATTCTGTCTCTCATAGTTGAAGTGTACCTATGATGAAAATTACAGGCCTCTCATCTTTTTAAGTGGGAGAACTTGCACAATTGGTGGCTGACTAAATACTTTTTTGCCCCACTGTATGCTCCCATCCAGACGACGTCTCTTTCAGGGAAGACCTTGCATTTTCCAACATGACAATGCCAAACCACATACTGCATCAATTACAGCATCATGGCTGCGTAGAAGAAGGGTCCGGGTACTGAACTGGCCAGCCTGCAGTCCAGATCTTTCACCCATAGAAAACATTTGGCGCATCATAAAACGGAAGATATGACAAAAAAGGCCCAAGACAGTTGAGCAACTAGAATCCTACATTAGACAAGAATGGGTTAACATTCCTATCCCTAAACTTGAGCAACTTGTCTCCTCAGTCCCCAGACGTTTACAGACTGTTGTAAAGAGAAAAGGGGATGTCTCACAGTGGTAAACATGGCCTCATTCCAACTTTTTTGAGATGTGTTGTCATGAAATTTAAAATCACCTAATTTTTCTCTTTAAATGATACATTTTCTCAGTTTAAACATTTGATCTGTCATCTATGTTCTATTCTGAATAAAATATGGAATTTTGAAACTTCCACATCATTGCATTCCGTTTTTATTTACAATTTGTACTTTGTCCCAACTTTTTTTGGAATCGGGGTTGTAGTACTATTATGATAAGGTAAAATGAAGAAGGTAAGCAGTACTAAACACCAGCATACGTAACTTGGAGCTTAAACGAGATTATCAGGGATATAATGTCTGAAAAACCTTACAAAAGTATCACAATTATTTATCTATTTATTTTGTGTGGGGGGGTGGTCGTTGGTTAACAGCTCTTAAACACTACAAACTCTGGCACAAAGTGATTTTAAATTCATATTATGCAAATATTGTCAAAGTAAATTTAAACATAGACAAATTATTTAATTACTTTCTTAAATACAGCCAAATTCTCCAATTCCAGTCCAAAACAGTCACATGACAGTTCAGTGTTTTTGCTCTTAAGACACAATTCATCTAATGTTATAATTCAGAGAGCACAGCAGATTTGAACTCGGGCTGTGCAGTACATGTGTGGTGGCCTGTGAAATCCCTTCAGTACAGTACATTCTACAATATGTACTGTAGCTCCGAAACATAATGACTCCATTCCGACTGCAGCGTCGACTTCTCGGATGTTATCTGATTACAAACTGAAATGATTACTCATATGTCAACTTTATTATGGCACGTAGATATCCAACAGCTTCATGAAATATCACCAACAGTGTTTTAGACATCTTAGTCACAGCATTTCCTAAATATGACTAGCTCTGATCATCAGTTCTGCAGGAAATACCCTAAGGCAAGGCTAAAAAGTAAATAAAACATTTCCATGTCATTTAAATGGTATATACACTCACCGGCCACTTTAATAGGAACTTGTTCTTGATTGCAAGGTTCCTGTTCTTGGCTGGCAGGAGCGGAACCCAATGTGGTCTTCTGCCGTTGCATGCTGAGATGCTTTTCTGCTCACCATGATTGTAAAGAGTGATTGTACGAGTTACTAGATCCTTCCTGGCAGCTCAAAACCAATCTGGTCATTTTCCTCTGACCTCTCTCATCAACCAGGCATTTCCATCCACTCAATCCTTTTTGTTTTTCGCACCATTCTGTGTAACCTCTAGAGACTGTTGTGTGTGAAAACCCCAGGTCAGCAGTTTCTGAAATACTCAAATCAGTCTATCTGGCACCAACACCCATTCCACAGCGAGTCAGAGAGATCACAATTTTTCCCCATGCTGATATTTGAAGTGAATATTAACTGAAGCTCTTGATTTATATCTGCATGATTTTATGCATTGTGCTGCTGTCAAGGGATTAAATAACTGCATAAAATAGCAGGTGGATGGGTGTGCCTAATAAAGTGGCTAGTGAGTATTTCTTTTCTTAAATTGAAGGTGGTGAAGTATATTATAGACAAAAAAAAAAGTTTTGAATAAAACTTGATTTTTCATCTTTTTGGTTGTTTGCATAAATTCAGCCACAGTAACAGCAGGTTTTTCCCTGATTGCCACGCCCATTACTCGTTACTGTGAAGGAGGCCTAAAGCCTGCTGTATGCAAATGTGTCCTCTAACCAAAAATTTATAATCATGTTTTTGTAAGCACTTTATTTGCAATGGTTCTAAATAAGTTTCACGTGGATGTTTTATACAGTTGTGTTCTAAAACAAACAAAATAAATTGCCGCTTTAAGCAAATAAATGCAGACCGTGACATCACGGGTTCACCTGCTTGCTTTAATGTTTTCCAAGGCATCTCACAAATCCCAGTGTGTAGCAATAGTCTGTTCATATTGTGCTGCCCTAGCTAGAGCATGGAAAAAATTATACAGTGCTATGGCTCTTGAGGTCTGGAATTAGGAATCCTGCTATTCAGCAATGGTTCATATTATTAAAGAGTCAGTGCTGGTACATCAGAGTGCTGACAGTTTTCAACATCAACTTCAAAAATACTGCATCCTACAGTATTGCAGGCAAAACGATGTTTACTCAAGGTAACAGTAAGCCAGAACACAAAACGAGGTTTTAAGGAGAATTCTAGAGTGCCTTGCGAGGGCGTTTCATGAAGGACAGGCTGTAGTCGCCAGAAGGGGTGGGTTTCTGCCTCTTCATCTGAACTTGTGACTGGGCAGTGAGTTGCAGCTTAATGGCGCTCGAGTTGATCTTGGCTGCCGAGAGCAGCTCCTTCATGCCCTTCATCTTCTCACTGTGGAACGTCACCATGGGGCCGCTGGACGCTGCCACGGCTTGGGTAGGGGAAGGAACAGGACTGTTTGGGGAAGACGCTTCATTCTTCCCATCTGTCTCTTTTCCTCGTCCTCCAGCTGAAGAACGACGACGGCCTCCTTCTCCGCCCACTTTTTTGGGCTGGCCAGGCTGGGAGGGCGGAGCTGCAGCAGTAGCTGGTGGAGAAGGTCCTGCCGATTCTTCAGCTTTTGACTCGCGTCGTGGGCCTCTCCTTCGGCCCTCGCGGGGGTCGTCACTAGCTTGGTCGTCCTCATCTTGTGGTTCGGACTCTTTGGTGATGATTGTCACTTTCTGTCTTATCTGAGTGAAAGAAGATTTAAAACTAGTAAAGGAAGAATTCCCTCTTGCCAAAATGCATCATTAAACAGCAGCTTTTGGGTCACACTACACTGGTAATGCACATACAATGTAGTACTGTACCTACTGTACAAATGCTACTCATATCATCATCTCTAGCTGCTTTATCCTGTTCTACAGGGTCGCAGGCAAGCTGGAGCCTATCCCAGCTGACTACGGGCGAAAGGCGGGGTACACCCTGGACAAGTCGCCAGGTCATCACAGGGCTGACACAGACACAGACAACCATTCACACTCACATTCACACCTACGGTCAATTTAGAGTCACCAGTTAACCTAACCTGCATGTCTTTGGACTGTGGGGGAAACCGGAGCACCCGGAGGAAACCCACGCAGACACGGGGAGAACATGCAAACTCCGCACAGAAAGGCCCTCGCCGGCCACGGGGCTCGAACCCGGACCTTCCTGCCGTGAGGCGACAGCGCTAACCACTACACCACCGTACCGCCCTAGAAATGCTACTTTTTTTTTGCTGCACTGTAGCATAGTACATAGTGCAATCTTGAGCAAACAAGTCAAATGCCAGCAGCATCAACAGAGATGCCTTCCCAAGTCTAGTCAATTTGTATGTCAGAAATGCCTTTAAAACATACTCCAAAACAAGAAGGAAACTATTTCAGACATTTGAGTTTCACTTGCTGTAACCTTGTTTGGATCAATTCCAAAATCTTATCAGTGCATCTGCTGAGAACATTACATGAACAGCATTTAGCAGATGCTCTTATCCAGAATGACATACAACATGCCCAGAACAGCCTGGGGGGCAGTTGGGGGTTAGGTGCTTTGCTCATGGGCACTTCAGCCATTTCTGCTGGTCACACGATCAATTCAACTACTTCCTGAAATACTGCAAGAATACAAGAATCTTGGACAGTCATACAGTACCAGTTAAAAATTTGGACACACCCAATTCAATAGACTTTTTTTAATTAATAAAAGGACACGTCAAGTCTTAAAAGTAATGATGGATGTCGTTTCTCTTTACTTAGTTGAGCAGCTCTTGACATAATATGGATTACTGGGTGATTCTCATGAAGCTGCAGTGAACATGTCCAGGACGCATTTTCCAAAATCAATACTTAATTCACATAAACTCTGATATTTTGTGTAAAGAAAATAGGGAGCACTGTATGGACAAATGGTTTTCATCATCATATAAACTAATTTTTATATCAATTAAACAAACAAACAAAAAAAATCTATGGAAATTCTCATTACCATTGTGTCCGCATCCCTTTTTTTAATGTTTACTTTAAATCATATAAAAATTCCTAATTATATAAAACAGTGTAAAGTTATTTTAAAACATCTATATTTATGCATAATATTAATATTTTTTGTGTTGAACAAAAAAAGGTACTTGACTTTAAACAAAATAACTGTGTCCACACCAAATGTTTCTCATTACCGTTTCATGATTTCACCCCCCTATAAAAAAAGTACACCGTGCCTTTAAATTGATCAGCTATCCCATGATGCATCACTTCAGATACAAGATTCAAAATGGAGACAAGGTCAGTTGCTCACGCTTCTCTTACTTTGTGATTTATGTTAATGTTGCTAAATCTGTCCTCAGTTACACTGTATTATCATTACCGTTATGGTTTAATACTCATTAGTTTTAAAAATAAAAAAAATATTTTATGATTATCATCACAATATAAGGCTTTAACATGTGGCAAAGTTATAGGTTGCTAGCATTTCAGGCTATTCGTGAAATTAGCCAAGAGTATCTCATTACCGTTACTCAATATTCTCATTACCATGCACTGTGAGGGCAATAAATTAATGTTAAAAAAAAATATATAAAGTAATTGTCATGGACTGTGCTGTTCATTTAATGGGATATTTTGTGGGAATATGAAAAATTGTCAAAAAAAAATTTTAACTCATGAGCTAGCTTCATCATTTACTGTAACGGTGAAGAGAATTATTCTGGATCATGTAAGCCTCAAATAAGAATAAAATTCCATTAAAATATTTTTCCTTTAAAAAAAGATCAACATAGTAAAGTTCACACACTATTTTAGGCTCTCAACTTGAAAAAATACTGAAATGAGGTGAAAAACTTTGTTAATGTGAAGGTCTTCATGAGAATCACCCTACTACAGTTGTGGAGCAGGGCTATTTACTGTATTATT
Organism: Neoarius graeffei; assembly: GCF_027579695.1. Taxonomy (NCBI): domain Eukaryota; kingdom Metazoa; phylum Chordata; class Actinopteri; order Siluriformes; family Ariidae; genus Neoarius; species Neoarius graeffei. Next base: position 51,677,429 of record NC_083569.1, on the reverse strand, counting down.
TTTGAAATTGCACTAACTAACTTTTGATGAGGCACCTGTTAACTGAAAAGCATTCCAGGTGACTACCTCATGAAGCTGGTTAAGATAATGCCAATAGTGTACAAAGCACTATCAAGGTAAACACTGGCTACTTTGAAGAATCTAAAATATGAAAAATTTTTGTAACACTTTTTGTTTACCACATAATTCCATATGTTACTTTGTAGGTTTGAGGTCTTAGTTATTGTTCTACAATGTAGAAAATAATCAAAATACTGAAAAACCCGTGAAGGAGTAGGGGTGTCCAAACTTTTGACTGGTACTGTATATACAGATGAGGCCAAGTGGACACACGGAAAAAGCTGATGATAAACATTGTAGCTAGCCAGAAAATCGGCCTCGGGTTCCTGAAAATGAACTTGTAAATAACACCTCTGCATGACAAAACATGAAGGAAGCTACTGGAAAAAGAACAAAAAAAAAAGGAAAATGAATTTCAGACATTTGACCATGACCTTATTTGGGTCTGCTGGTTACACTGATGATACCATAAGTATCCTACAAACATTCAACCGCTCATTCTTGAGACACTGCACAAATGAGAATCTTGGATGGACAACCTGAAAATAATGCTTCCAGCAGGCATTTAAAAAAAATACAATAAGAACTGCAATTTATTTACGGGGGGGGGGGGGGGGGGGGGGGGGGGGGTGGTATTCTGAACTAGTATCTTAACTGTTTAAAAAAAATAATATCTGTTGCATCGAGTTCTCCTTCCAGCTTTACAATGAGGTTTTAGACATGGATAGGAAATTATTACTTATGCAAATATATTTCTCAGAGATACTGTTTGGTACAATGTGTTTCTGTTCCTTTATAGAAATATATTGCATTTACGGAACGACATGGTTTTGCTGTAACTTCTTTATTTGCATGTACAAAGAGTACCACCTATCACCGAGTTCGGTATGAACTTTGGATTACTTTTTCCTAAACAAACAGTGTGGCTGTCCAAGAATCCCAACAGAGGATTAGGTCTGTGGTTAGATTCTGTTCAATTCCCCTTATACACACACACAGTCTCTAATATACAGTTTTGTATCATTATAGCTTACGTTAGTGATCAATAATCTTAAGTTCAACGACACATGCATGTGTATAATCAAACTTTTCGCTACACTTTACAGGGTTCTCCACTTTTCAAAAATAAAAGGTGGTGGTGGGGGTAACCTAGGCCCCCAACGGGGTCCAGGAGCGGTGCCCCGGTGGACGAAGTCCCCCTGAAGCTGACGGACTTTGGGCTTTTTTGACAGTGAAACTGGCCAATAAATAGATAGGAAGTGCTAAATCATGGTTAAAATCTCATCTCATTATCTGTAGCCGCTTTATCCTGTTCTACAGGGTCGCAGGCAAGCTGGAGCCCATCCCAGCTGACTACGGGCGAAAGGCGGGGTACACCCTGGACAAGTCGCCAGGTCATCACAGAGCTGACAGACACAGACAACCATTCACACTCACATTCACACCTACGGTCAATTTAGAGTCACCAGTTAACCTAACCTGCATGTCTTTGGACCGTGGGGGAAACCGGAGCACCCGGAGGAAACCCACGCGGACACGGGGAGAACATGCAAACTCCACACAGAAAGGCCCTCGCCGGCCACGGGGCTCGAACCCGGACCTTCTTGCTGTGAGGCGACAGCGCTAACCACTACACCACCGTGCCGCCCATTGTTAAAATCATTTTACAAAAAAAAAAAAAAAAAACACTTACTGTAGATATCATCTTTGTCAATGTGAGACTCATTTGACATTTCAATTGAGACTGATGCGCATCCCTGAATTAATTATATTTTTTTCTGTGTGAGAAAAACAAGTGAACATCCATGCATAAACAAAAATACCCAATTACAATAAATGCACACTTTTTACAATACGCATAATTAATATTAATTGGGTGAAACCATTCCAGTCCATGCACGAGTTGGTGCGCGTGCCCGAGACTGGCACTACAAAGCCACCCCGGCCTCCGTAGTTCGGGTCCTTTGACCCAGGAACCCGGGAGTCCTGCAGTAAACAACCACAGGGAAGCAACGGGAAAATGCAGCTCTCGTTTACACAATCACAGATGCGCAAAATAAAAGACCTGAACTTAATGTGTGCTGTTATATGATTACTGTAACTGTGTACGGTCAGAAAAGACGAGAGATGAGCATAACCGTTGCACAATAACGCTACAAACACCCGCAAAGTTATTTAGCTGCTGGCTAGCTGCAGCTTCCAGCGTTACTGTGTGTCAGTATAGTGTAATGCGGTGCGGTGTAGTGTAACGCAGGGATAGACCTCAGTCTGCACAGCTCTGTGTCAGTCTGTATGCAGCCGGCCGGATGGTTTTCTATTGCAATCGCGTGGCCACTTCAGGTAGCTCCATATGCATTCATTTAATGGTCTTCTGCGTGTTAAATAGTTACAAAATTATAATAAAGCGAAAACTTTACAATTTATTTGGTGTATACTGATGACGTTACTTTTTTTTTGGCCAAGGGAAGGGTGACGGGCCAGAATAATAACATGGCGGTGCACCACTTTAAAAGCGCCCATGGAGAACACTGCCTTACATACATGACTGATAAATGGATTGCTAAGCTTTTATTCTACAGTACAACTACATGACGTGGGTTGGTTTACCTGAGCATCGAAGCGGCTGAGAGACTGAACTAGGAAAGTGGCCCAGCCTACGTGAAGCACAGGTGTGGGACTTCCCTCTTCCCATTTACAGATTCCATCATAGAAACGCAACAAATGCGCAAAGCATTCTGGGTCCTGTAAGGCAGAGAGGGCTGCAGCCTGTCTTGGTTGGTCCTTCAAGATGACGACAAATATAAACAAAAGAGAAAAAAGGAACAGTTTAACGTACATCTGTGTACGTTAGGAACGTTGGTCGTTTCTGGCTTGTTAGTATTGAAGGTGTTACCTTTTCTGCTCCCTCAGTGCCCTCTCCTCCACTCTCAGCAGCAGTCTCTTTGAGAAGGGTGGGAATGACATCATTGGCTATATCGAAGAACTCCTTATAGATCTCCTCATCCTCACGGCAGTAATTGTAACTGAGAACCAACACATGATCAGAGAACTCTGATACTCAAGTCCTGTGTCCGAAATTGCTCACTACTCCCTATATAGGGAATTACTATATGGAGGACTATATAGTGAGCTCATTGGTAAAATGCGATAAATCAGATATGCGATAAATCCATATTATACTGAGCGCATTTCCCACATTAATCAATACAAAGTTCCTGCATTTTTCAGTTCTTTTAAATCAAGGCTCAATACTTTCTTCTTTGCCGCTGCCTTTTATTAAATCAAATTTGAGACTTCATTTGATTCCTTTCAGCGCAACTGCAATGCATGATGGGATATATTGCTTTGGTTAGTGACCATCGGTTGTACACTACTTTTCGTGATGCATTGTGGGATACTCTGAGTGCACTATATAAAAAGGTATAAATAATCCTCACTAAGGTTTCGGACAGCACTACAAAATGACGTCCTCACTATATAGTGAGTACGGCACGATTTTGAACACAGCGAAGGTCTCGTAATGTCTCATTTCATTACAGATCATGTGATAAATGAAAGCTCTCAAGCAGTACATATAACTGAATAAAATCACATGTATAATAACTGTGGCTGTACAGTTTTAGTAAAGAGTTCTAGTTTTAATAAACAAGATAGCTTCAGATAATTAAACAATTAAATTAAAAAAAAAAAAGTGATAGCACTGTAAACCTATGAAATGGTGGAGTATTCCAAGGTGCTACAAAATTTTTCAAATACATTCAAAATGTACAACACGTCTAGAAATAGATGTTGGGAAAGTGAGAGAGAGAACACAAGCTGTGTCCAAAACGAACAGGAAACAGGAAGACAGGGAAAGGGAAGAGGCTGGGTTTTGGGCGTGTCCGGTGTAGACATCCTTCGGGACGCAGAAGCGTAGCAGATACAACTATTTTTAGTTCTTCAGTCTGCACAGAATGTGCTCGCAGAGAGAATGGTACAGATGCAGATCGCCTTCCCCATTGTTAACACGGTGACAATGTTGGCAAACAGACTATCCTGAGTACAACACTAATAAAATAAAGTGGCTATAACAGCCATTATAAAGCTTTATTTATGGAGTCTTAAATCACAACTGAAAATACATGGCCGTAGGATTTTGCTTAGCACACAGCTAAAACACTTGTGCGTGGTGTATGAGAGAGTATCTGTACATAATCTTTTGCACCATGTTGTTCCTGAGACCAAAACATCATCTTACAGAATGATAGTTTCATGAAAGAGATCCCCAATCACAAATATCTGTTCTTGGCCACAGAAATGCACAAGCATTTCCATGACTAAGCACCAAATCAACACTGCCATCTGCTGTAAATAAATTACTATAACACTGCTTTGAACAAAAAAAGTACATGATGTAAATAAAGATTCATCAAGTTACACTTTTGCAGCAAAATCATTAGTAGCGTGTAATGAAATTTAAACATCGACAAAACAAAAACGAACTAGCCCTGAAACTTACTCCTGCATGACTGTAGCAGCCTCGGCCCAAGACCCCAAAGCCTCCCGCACATTCCGGTGTCTGTAGTGATATCCAGCCAAGTACATGAATGGATAGATATGCTCGTTGTTGTAGTACTTCTTGGCAGACTCCACAGCCTTGAAACACAGTGAAACGTGAAGAATGTGGTTAGTGATGGAAATCCTAGGTGGCCGACATGGTATACAAGTTCTGTTTTACCCATTTCAACCACCAGGGGGATTAAAAATCACATGGATTCCTTCTGTACACATGGGCATGCACGCCAAGACCATCCATACAGAGTCATATGATGCTGTATTTACAATAAATACCACCATCATGAAACCTCTTGCTTCATAAACATCTTTTTGTATACAATTACAACTTGTGACTACAGTCTGAGCTGCAAGTATCCGACTGGTGGTGGTGCTAGCATACTGCACACTGACTGCCTGCTGCTGCTGAGCCTGCTACGTTAGGTGAATCCACCAACACACAGCACAATATTTATTTCACCCCAATATGGTCCTGCTTTCCAATGCCCACAAAGCCAAGGCAACCTCATGTGAGCCCTACAAAGTCATGCACCAAGTGCCTGAACACCTCCCATCACCCAACAGGACAGGTCCCAAGTAGCTTCCAACATTAAAGGGCCTAGAAGGACTAGCATTGGGATGATCTGCAGTGGAAAACACTGCTTACTGGGCAGCAACTACATCAGGTCAGTTCTATGCTCAGGGTCTTGTCCATATCCGACTCCAGTAATGGCCCTTTTCCACTACCCTTTTTCAGCTCACTTCAGCCCGACACGGCTCGCGTTTCGACTACCTCAGAGCGGCGCGACTCAGCACCCAAAACTCGCACCGTTTTGGAGTGGGGCTGAAGCGAGCCAAGTGGGGCTAGGGGCATGAGGAGACACTCCCCTGTGCACCGATTGGTGAGGAGGAGTGTCCTCACATGCCCACACACGCCCCGCGAGCACGCTGGGATCTGTAAACCCGGAAGAAGAAGAATTACGAGAATTTCTGAAGCCTTATGCGCCTCGCCTCATCTATACGCTCTTGCCAGTATCTGTTGGCGTTGTCGGTGACAACAAGCCACAGCACCAAGACCAGCAACACTAACGACTCCATGTTTATTGTTTACTCTCCGGGTCGTGAGACTACCACTTAAAAGGTCACTGATGTCACTGTTTGCGACATCACGTGACGTCTATCCACTTTCGCTAACTCCACCCAATGTGTCCACCCACTTCCAGCCAGCACGGTTGAGCGTGGTTGTAGTCGAAATGCAACTCCAACAGCCCCACTCAGCACGGCACGGCTCAGCCCAACTCAGCCGCGTTGGTAGTGGAAAAGCGGCATAAGATTGATACTTTGACTGAAGAAGTTTGTTCCTCCTTAAACAGCAGCCCCACAGTTCAGATCAACGGATCCTACTCCATGTTTCTGTCCGACTGCATGTTTGAGATGGCCGACCTGCTTTTTACAAGCCCTCCCATATGGCAAATTTGTCAATGGATCTGCATAATGCCGATTTCTATGTTCTCGTCACCCTGGAACACATGATTAAGATTTGCGTGTCAGTGATGGGCACCTCAATTCAAAGCCTTTTCCCTTTGGCCTTTCTCAAGGGCCACAGGTGCTGTACACAGATCTACAAGATGTATGCAAGTAGCCCTGTTTCCTGTAATGGACAAAGGCATCAGGATACTGTTGTACTTGGAGGACTCGTTCCTGTGTATCCCACCAAGGAGCAAGCTACGAGACCCTACATGTCCGCTCTACTCAAGCAAATTATGGCCGCATTGTGCGCTCCAACAGTAAAACAGCCCACAAAATTCACAGGCGTGAAGTCAGTTCCATTGCGAACACTAGTCAACTTAACACCCCAACATGTGCCAAATTAGACTCCGCTGGGCTGCTTTGAGTGGTACTGCTTCCTCTTGAGGATGCTAGGATTGCTAATGGCAGGCTTCCTTGAACTAAGAAACTTGCAAAAGTGGTTTATCAGACTGCACCAAAATCACAGACATGTCCTCGTCTTAGCAAGAGGTGCCCAGACCAACATGACCTTCTTTCGGCTGCTCCCATTAGGGGTCACCACAGTAGAGATGCATATTTGATTTGACATAGGTTTTTATGCTGGATGCCCATCCTGATGCAACCCTCCCCAATCTATCCGGGCTTGGGACCAGCACCAAGTATGCCTGAACACCAGTGGCTGGATATTTTTACCTAATCTGCAAGTCTTTGGACTGTGTGGGAAACCAGAGCACCCAGAGGGGTCCCACACAGGCACGGGGAGAATACGCAAACTCCACAAAGAAAGGCCCCTGTCAACCGTGAGGTTCGAACCCAGAACCTTCTCGCTGTGAGGTGACAGCACTAACCATTGCACCACTGTGCCGCCCATGCACAGACAAATACGCTGACGACAAAAGGCTTTCCTATCTATAAAAATAGGTCCATTTTGGAGTGGCACCCCATCGCAGATATTTGCCTCCCTCAATGGCTCTAGTGTAATTGTGGGACCACAGGGGGCGTGTGGCCTCCTGGAGGGAGACCAGTAGATATCAACCAGCTGGAACTGAGGGCAGGGCATCAGGTACATTATTCCACAAAAGTGCACGTATCACAATACCAAACATTATATCAGTCACACTGCCCAGCCCCAGTAAGAAGAACTGACTGCAACATTGTCTACACTCAAATAGGCGAACGCAGCTCAAGACTCACAGGAGCTCTGAGGATATGAAGAAATACAAGTGTCTGTTTTGAGAGATTGTCACTATTAACATTGCATCGGTGTAGCTGCTTTGACTGAAAGACTAGAGATCAAAGCTCAAACCCCAGCACCTTGAGATGAATTGAGAGAGGGTCTCCTTTGCCGATAGGTTCTTGGTCTTCAAGGTCAGCAAGAGTACCCATTGCCATTGGATATCTGCAAGACAGAAAGACAAAGTTAAAATCACCGAGCAGGTGTTCGTCTCGAGGATACCGTAGCTACAGCTGTTCATTGTCTTTAACACACCTGTCCAAGTCTCCTCGCTCATACAGCAACCAAAGCAGCCTCTGCGATGAAAGAAAAAGATGTTTACAAGACAAAAATCTACTGCTGAGACTACTTTCAGAAACAGCATGCGCCATCCTCTAGCTTACCTGCTGAAGTTGTAGCAGCTCAGAGCTGTCTGTGTGTAGATCTAAGGACGGGTTGATGGCACAAACCATGAATGCTACCTCCATGTTGCGGTTACACTTCATGTAGGATCCTTTCAAGTACAGCCAGCTCTACAGAGACAAATGCAGTAACAAAATGGAGTAAATGTCACATGGACTTCTTTTAAATCAATTACACAAATGAACGCCGCTGAGAAAAAAAAATAAAAAATACGCCCCCCTCAAAAAAAAAGTGTTTCTGTTCATGGACTGTTTCTGCACCAAACTTGGGACACGAAGTGTAAACAAACAAGTCTCACCCTCTCATTGACTCCAGCACTGACCGTCTGGCCTCGCCTATCCTCATTGCCCTTGCCGTGCCATGTGACCTCAGCCGTTTCCTCACCTCCTTTACCAAAGATCACCCAGGCATGGTCCTCAGACAGGGCCAGGTGAACATCCTTCAGCCCAAGCACTTGACAAGCAGCCACCACTGCAAATGCCACGCCAGAGCTATCCAACTTTGTGCCTGATCAGAAACCAATACAGAGGTGAACAAATGAGGATTTCTGGGCAAATCATGGTATGGCTAGACGTTGGCGAAATCTCTAAACAAGGCAACACATTACTACAGAGTCCATTAGATAACTAATTAATTGCTTCAGGATATTGCTCAAAATTATTCAGACATTTATTAATATTTACAGAACTCATTACACAGTCAAAACACGAAACTAAAAAATATGCAAATATAGAAATTCAGTGTAGAGTTCAGTCTGAAGTGGCTCTGAAATACCCAATAGTATAAGAACGCTAATAAAAGAATTCTTCAATTAGTATCTTGCTACGTAACTGCACCTGTTTTGTTTTTTTCCTGCAACACACAATCTGCCTACCTGTTATAAGACTAAAGAGAGACTGAATGTGGGCTCGGTCCTTGAAGTACGACCGGCTCAGGCTGTTCCAGATCACATCTGAGACCTTCTTCACCAGCTCTCTGCTTGAACCTGCAGCCGGCCTGCGGTACAGGGACAGATCCACCGCGCCACGGATCTGAGCTGTGAAGCGTTCGTGCAGTGCTGATATCAAGCCCAGTTCTACTGTAGGGAAGCAGGAGTTCAGACAGTCGCCTTTGAGGGGTTCAAATCGCACTCCAGGGACGTTGACAGGCACCACGCGGTTGACTGCCAGGAAATGCTCGACGAAACCCAGCACCAGAGATAACAGAGCCAGATCTGGCTCGGGGTTTCCCAACTCATACTCAAAGAGCTGCACCACGCCATCAATGCCCCGCAGGGGGAAGTACTTCTTCTGAGCTGACCGCAAGCCCATATCTGGGTGCTGAATTTCAGGAAGGGACCTGTTGCACTAGAACTACCTGGTGGAGATGGTAAAAACACGTCTTAAAGTAAAAGCAAATCAAGTTCATTCAGACTCTTGTTTTGAAAGGTTCAGAGCAATAAAATATGGCTGCTGATATCCATGTACCCAGACAATTTTGTGTTTTCCATGAAAAAAGTCACTTTTATTTACCACCATAAGTTGTAAAATGAATAGAAAATATAGTCAAGACATTTTTTTGAGCATTTAATCGACCCCACAAATGTGATGCTCCAGAAACTCAATCTGCTCAAAGGAAGGTCAGTTTTATAGCTTCTCTAAAGAGCTCAACTGTTTTCAGCTGTGCTAACATGATTGTACAAGGGTTTTCTAATCATCCATTAGCCTTCTGAGGCAATGAGCAAACACATTGTACCATTAGAACACTGGAGTGAGAGTTGCTGGAAATGGGCCTCTATACACCTATGGAGATATTGCACCAAAAACCACACATTTGCAGCTAGAATAGTCATTTAGCACATTAGCAATGTATAGAGTGCATTTCTGATTAGTTTAAAGTGATCTTCATTGAAAAGAACAGTGCTTTTCTTTCAAAAATAAGGACATTTCAAAGTGACCCCAAACGGTAGTGTATGAGGAGTTTAATTAGTTAAACCTGCATGTTCATGCAACATGGCTTCAACACATGGAAAGGCCAGATAATCAGATAAACACCACCTTCACTAAACACTGCTCCCGCGTGCAATCTTAAAAACTCTCATTAACAGATGAACTATCCTCACCAAACCACACATTAGACATGTTCTAGAGTGAGGTATTTACCTCCAAGTCATCATTTAGGACAGAACTACAACACACAACCCAATCTCAACTCAGTGATAGCATGGGGTTAGCACTCACATGCTCAACACACACACATTAGCAACACCTATTTAAATTCTATACCTAGACTATTAGCCAAACGTTTACTCCGCTCTACTACCAAGCATCACTGTCTACCTCTTCTACCTTCTTAATCCTCGTTCTTTTAGCCCCTAAACCGGGTCTGTTATACTGACCTGAGCTGAAAATTATGTTCACATGCTTTTGTTTTGTCCCTCGCTTTTGCCGCGCAACACAGTAAATCCAGCCTAGAAAAACATTCAAGCAATATACAATATCCCTTCAATACAGTAACGCACACTTAATCCCATCCGTACTATGAGAAATCAGTGGCACCAAAATGGCTGCGGAAGGACTCATATACTTCCGGGTCAAATGACGCAGGTTGGGGAAATTTTTGATTCTGGGTGTGGCTCTGTTTTGGAATAGAGCTTGGCTTGTCCCTGGTGAAAAAATAAATGTACTTTTTGTAAATACCGTTCAAAAGTTTGGGGTCACTTTGAAATGTCCTTATTTTTGAAAGAAAAGCACTGTTCTTTTCAATGAAGATCACTTTAAACTAATCAGAAATCCACTCTATACATTGCTAATGTGCTAAATGACTATTCTAGCTGCAAATGTGTGGTTTTTGGGATTTCCAGCAACTATGGTGGGGTTTACATTAGACCGTATCAGCGGATCATGAGATTAACGTTTTTAAAAACGATTCACGTGCACACAGCAACGCCAATACACGGATACGCTAATCACATGACTAATTAGACGGCACGCAAGTTGAAATGTGTAAATTCCTCCTCCGCGGTTTGGCTCCGCAGGCATCCTGCGCTCCAAATCACTCCGCCCTGAACAGCGAGTGCCCTCTGGAGGGTGCGCACTCCGGCCCTGCGCAGCTCACAGAGCGCGCGAGTGAAGCGCACGAGCAGTGATTCGGGACTGAGCCGCTGTGTGTGTGATCTCAGTGCATATCGGGCATGCGCGTCACTCACCACTTGCAAGTGGAAGGATGGCAAGCCTAAAGACAATCATAACTACACAATGGGCAGTATTTGCATCAATATTTGCATCAGTATTTTCATACTCTTTAATGAAAGGTGATACAAGGCGGAAGTCCGCGCCGTTTTTCAGCAGTCGCGTCACATGACCAACGCCAGCGAATCAAGAAGGTGGATGTCACAGTGACGTTGTCCAATGACGACGCCAGCTAGAGCTCAGCGTATCCGCGTATTCTCAATGTTTACACAGCACCTTTTTTTTATAGATAGGACAGTGTAGAGAGACAGGAAATGAGCGGGAGAGAGACAGACGGGGAGAGATCGGGAAATGACCTCGGGTCGGAATCGAACCCGGGTCCCCGGATTTATGGTATGGTGCCTTAGCCATCTGAGACATGTCTTGGAATGTCTGTTAGTTGTTCTTACTGTTTTGTTGTATTGTCTAAGCTTAAATTAAAAAAAAAAAGGTGTGGCTGTGTTTTTTATTTTACTATGCTTTTATTCAGTTATACATAAGCTTTGTATGGAATTAATGATATTGTATAATTGCATAAATAATATAAATCAATATATATTATCGTTAAATTTTACAATATACTAGTCTAGGTGTGGGTTTCCTCCACAATCCAAAGGCATTACAGGTTCTTCCTCTTCTTCTGGTTTAATGGTGGTTGGCAGCCAGCTTATATGGAGCATTACCGCCACCATCTGGACTGGAGTGTGAATCAGGAGTTTACAACAAAATAAAGAAGAAAAACCCCAAAACCTAAATTCTATTCATCAGTCCTGTGTTTTTCAGGAAACTACATAAGTGGTTGAAACAGACTTCTCCTGTGTTTTACTGTAGTATGCTCTGTAGACTGAGCTGGATTTGTTTTTCCTTTAGTTGGGCAATTAATCTTTGTCTCTCTAGGTGGTATTTAGGACACTGTATAAGTACATGTTCTATGGTCTCCTGGCTATCACTACACTCACAGGTCCCATCAACATGTTTCTTTATCATAAATAGTGTGCTGTTTAGTGCTGTATGACCAAAGCACATCCTTGAAAATACATCCTCTTCTTGCTTGCTTCTGCCTGTATTCCTACCTCTTCCAACTTTGTTTTGGATATTATAATAATGACGTCCAGTATGCCCAGTGTTCCAAAGGTGTTGCCATTTGTCAGTGACTTTAGTTTTAACTATGCTTTTGATTTCTGCTTTGCTGTGTGTAATATGAATGTCTATAGTGGATTTCTTTGTTGCTTGCTTAGCAAACTTGTCTGCTATCTCATTTCCTCTTATACCTCTGTGAGCTGGCACCCATGTAAATGACAAATTGATTCCAGATCTACCTAGATTATTTCCCATTTGCATGATTTCATATAGGGGGCGGCACGGTGGTGTAGTGGTTAGCGCTGTCGCTTCACAGCAAGAAGGTCCGGGTTCGAGCCCCGTGGCCGGCGAGGGCCTTTCTGTGTGGAGTTTGCATGTTCTCCATGTGGGTTTCCTCCAGGTGCTCCGGTTTCCCCCACAGTCCAAAGACATGCAGGTTAGGTTAACTGGTGACTCTAAATTGACCGTAGGTGTGAATGTGAGTGTGAATGGTTGTCTGTATCTATGTGTCAGCCCTGTGATGACCTGGCGACTTGTCCAGGGTGTACCCTGCCTTTCGCCCATAGTCAGCTGGGATAGGCTCCAGCTTGCCTGCGACCCTGTAGAACAGGATAAAGCGGCTAGAGATAATGAGATGAGATGAGATGTCTTGTCTTGACTCAGACTGTCCATTTTTGAGGCTTGTTAGTGCTGAGCTTGAGTCAGATGCAATCACTACCTTGCTTGGTTTGTGATCTTCCACCCAGTGTAATGCCAACCATATTGCTACTAGTTCTCCTGTATATACTGCCAAATTGTTAGTTATTCTTTTTGCATCTGTGTACATCATAAGAGTGTCTTTATATTTTTCTCTTAAGTTATTAAATATTTTGATGTTGTCTAAGTCAGGGTCACCCTGTTTTTCCTCCAACAGTCCTAAATCAATGTTGAGGTCTATAATAAACCATGGAGGGATTACTGGGAACACAACGGTGGGGGATATCCTGACTGCGTCCAACTCCATTTCTCTCACTCTATATGGTATTGTCCATCCAAAGCTTTTAATTCCCTCCCTCTCCCTCTCTTGACACTGTAGCAAGACTGACTGTGTTATGTGGTTGTCATTATGGCCCTTTAGGTTTGCCCAGTATACAACTGCAAGCTGTTCTCTCCTAAGGTGGAGGGGCATCTCTCCCATCTCAACTTGTGTGGCTGCCACTGGTGTTGTTTTCTTTGCTCCACAACACAGTCTGAGGGCTTGGTTGTGTACTACCTCCAGCTGTATTAGTGAGGTTTTAGCAGCTGATCCATATACCATACAGCCATAGTCAAACACTGATCTGATCAGCCCTGTATAAATTGTTTTAAGAGCTGTTCTACTTGCTCCCCAGTCCACTCCACTCCACACAAACACCTCATAACATTTAGTACCTTTTTACACTTGTCAACCATCTTTTTAATATGTATTTTCCATGTTAATCTCCCATCAAGCCAAAGCCCCAGGTACTTAAAGGATTTAACCCTTTCCAATTCTTTACCTGCCAGTCTCAATTTTAAATCCAGTCCTGTCCTCTTTTTAGTGAATATCATTGATTTTGTTTTATCTTCAGATATTCTAAATCCCCACTGGAGGGCCCATTCCTGCACTATATTTAGCGCTTGTTGCATCTTGTTCACTAAGAAGCCTATGTTTCTCCCCCTTTTCCAGGCATGCAGGTTAGGTTAACTGGTGGCTCTAAATTGACCGTAGGTGTGAATGCGAGTGTGTCAGCCCTGTGATGACCTGGCGACTTGTCCAGGGTGTACCCCGCCTCTCATACATAGTCAGCTGGGATAGGCTCCAGCTTGCCTGCAACCCTGTAGAACAGGATGAGCAGCTACAGATAATGGATGGATATTATACACAGGTGGTGTAGTGGTTAGCGCTGTTGCCTCAGGTTCGAGCCTGGTGGCCGGCGAGGGCCTTTCTGTGCGGAGTTTGCATGTTCTCCCCGTGTCCGCGTGGGTTTCCTCCGGGTGCTCTGGTTTCCCCCACAGTCCAAAGACATGCGGTTAGGTTAACTGGTGGTTCTAAATTGACCATAGGTGTGAATGTGAGTGTGAATGGTTGTTTCAGCCCTGTGATGACCTGGCAACTTGTCCAGGTTGTACCCCGCCTCTCACCCATAGTCAATTGGGATAGGCTCCAGCTTGCCTGCAACCCTGTAGAACAGGATAAGCGGCTACAGATAATGGATGGATGTTATACACAGGTGGTGTAGTGGTTAGCACTGTCACCTCACAGCAAGAAGGTTCTAGGTTCAAGCCCAGTGGCCGGCAAGGGCCTTTCTGTGCGGAGTTTGCATGTTCTCCCCGTGTCCGCGTGGGTTTCCTCCGGGTGCTCCGGTTTCCCCCACAGTCCAAAGAAAGACATGCAGGTTAGGTTAACTGGTGACTCTAAATTGAGCGTAGGTGTGAATGTGAGTGTGAATGGTTGTCTGTGTCTATGTGTCAGCCCTGCGATAACCTGGCGACTTGTCCAGGGTGTACCCCGCCTTTCGCCCATAGTCAACTGGGATAGACTCCAGCTTGCCTGCAACCCTGCTCAGGATAAGTGGCTACAGATAATGGATGGATGGATATTATACACAGTCACAAAAAAAAGCATCCTAACTCAATTTTGAAGCGATGTTTTGATAAATTAAGCATTTGTGCAAAATTGATAATATACTTTTTTGCGTTTAAATATTACACATATTTATTTACTTTTACCAGCAGAGGGCGCCAAAGTGCATCAAATGTAAATCATCTTCTTCCATCTGCTCCCTTTAGGGGTCGCCACAGCGGATCTGTTCTGCATATTTAAGTTAGCGGGGGTTTTTTTTGTTTGTTGGTTGGTTTTTTACACAGGATGGCAAAGCATGAGGGAGGGTTCCTAATGCAACCCTCCCCTATCTATCCGGGCTTGGGACCAATATTAAGTATCCACCAGCTTGTATTTTACCTAATCTGCATGTCATTGGGAGGAAGCCCACACAGAACATGGGGAGAACATGCAAGCTCCACACAGAAAGGCCCTTCATCTGCTGTGAGGTTCGAACCCGGAGCCTTCTTTCTGTGAGGCAACAGTGTTAACCACTTCACCACTGTACCTCCCTAACGTGCATCAAATGTAAATTATGTCACAAAAAGACATTTATTTTTATACAGTATAATCACAGCCGTAGTGGTTAGCGCTGTCGCCTCACAGCAAGAAGGTCCGGGTTCGAGCCCCGTGGCCGGCGAGGGCTTTTCTGAGCAAAGTTTGCATGTTCTCCCCGTGTCCGCGTGGGTTTCCTCCGGGTGCTCCGGTTTCCCCCACAGTCCAAAGACATGCAGGTTAGGTTAACTGGTGACTCTAAATTGAGCGTAGGTGTGAATGTGAGTGTGAATGGTTGTCTGTGTCTACAGTATGTGTCAGCCCTGTGATGACCTGGCGACTTGTCCAGGGTGTACCCTGCCTTTCGCCCGTAGTCAGTTGGGATAGGCTCCAGCTTGCCTGCGACCCTGTAGAACAGGATAAAGCAGCTTGAGATAATGAGATGAGATGAGATGAGATGAGATAGTCACAGCCAGTGTCGTCTGTGGTTTACGTGTTTTGTTTTTTTTACTATACAGTCACACCATTGTGATTCAAACACTTTGTGCCATTTAATTTTTGTATGCTGTAGCTTTACAAATTCCCTCCACTGGAACTAAGAGGCCCAAACCTGTTCCAGCATGACAGTGTCCCTGTGCACAAAGAGAACTCCATGAAGACATAGTTTGCCAAAGTTGGAGTGGAAGAGCTCGAGTGACCTGCATGGAACCCTGAACTCAACCCTGGAACCTGGAATGCTGACTGCACCCCATGCCTCCTCACCTACGTCAGTGCCTGACCTCACTAAAGCTCTTGTGACTGAATGAATGCAAATCCCTACAGTCAGTCACGCTTCAAAATCGAGAGGAAATCCTGCCTGAGGAGAGTGGTGACTATTATAACAGAAAATGATCACTAAATCTGGAATGAGATGTTCAAAAAGTGCATGAGGGTGTGATGATGAAGTATCCACAAATGTTTGGCAGTATAATGTACCAAAGTGTAATTTTCTTTTCCACAGGATTGGTGAAATGGAAAAATGAGAAAAAAATCATGTAGATACACCCAGCAGCTACAGTGAATGTTCACATCAGCCATCAGAATGGGGGGTGAAATGTGATCCCATTGATTTTGACTGTGGCATGTTTGTTGGTGCCAGACAAGCTGGTTTGAGTATTTCTATAAGATCTTCTGGGATTTTCATGCACAACAGTCTCTAGAGTTTACTCAGAATGGTGCAATAAAGAAAAAAAAATCGAATGAGCAGCAGTTCTGTGGACACCTTGTTGATGAGAGAGGTCAACAGATAATAAGCAGACTATCTCAAGCTCGCAAAAAAAAGCTACAGTAACTCAGATAACAACTTTGTACAACTGTGGTAAGCAGCAAAGCATCTCAGAGTGCACAACATGTCAAACATTGAGGCAAATGAGCTACAACAGCAACCATGTTGGGTTCCACTTCTGTCATCCAAGAACATAAGCTGAGGCTGCAGTGGGCACAGGCTCAACAAAACTGGACAGTTGAAGACTGGAAAAATGTAGCCTGGTCTGATGAATCTCAATTTCTTCTGAAGCGCACAGATGGTAGAATCAAAATTTGGTGTCAACAGCATGAATCCATGGACCCAACCTGCCTTGTGTCAACAGTCCAGGCTGGTGGAGGTTGTGTAATGGTGTAGGGAATGTTTTCTTGGCATACTTTGGGCCTGTTAATTCCAACCAATCCTCGCTTGAATTCCACAGTGTATTTAAGTATTGCTGCTGACCATGTACATTCCTTCATGGCCACAATTTATCATCTTCTGATGGCTACTTCCAGCATAATAATGCACCATGTCACAAAGCAAAAGTCATCTCAGTGGTTTGATTTCAGTGTTCTTTAGTGGCTTTCCCAGTCACCAGCTCTGAATCCAGTAGAACACCTTTGGGATGTGGCAGAAAGGGAGATTCACAGCATGAAAGTGGACCTGAAAAATCCGCAGCAATGGCATGATGCAATCATGTCAATATGGAGCAGAATCTCAAAGGAATGTTTCCAACATCTTGTGAAATCCATGACACGAGATATTGAGGCTGTTTTGAGAGAAAGGGAGGCTCTACCCAGTATTAGTAGAGTGTTCCTAATAAAGTGTTCCATGCTCGCTCACACAAGTGAACTATTCACTGGCCCTGCTGACCACAAGGAACAAACAAGTAAGCAAACATTGGTCAGAAATTTTTATGATAACAATATTCATTGATTGGAGGCATTGGATATCTTCACAGATAGGAGTAGCCACTTTATCATTTTCGATGCATGCAGATAAGTACTTTGCTCCACCCTAATTGTCACCCCAGTAAAGTCATTGGGCCAACCTGGCCACTCCATTGTAAAGGTGAAAGGTACTTTATTTCTGAAAGTGTAGTATTTGAGTAAAAAATTAATTTGAATGTAGTTTTTAAAAGTTTGTCGCATATATATTATAAATGTAAAGTTCATGCCACGTCTAACATCCAACTGAGGACAAATATAAAGTTCAAAGTAACGATGGGCAGATCGATACCAAAGTATCAATACTTCTAATCCTGATGGTTCAATTTTGAGAATCGATCCTCATATTAAAAATTCAGTAACAGGCACTGTCTTTAAGTAGTGATTATATGAAATTCATTTTATTTATCTGTTTGTTTTTTAGGCTAGGAACTACTTTTCCTTCCACCTTCTCACTCTGCTCTCCATAGGGTATAGAAAGGCAGTAGGACACACAGAGAACCAAATTCTGCCAGTTAGTCAGTCGCACAACTGCAGAAAAGAAACGAAGCATTGTTGGTGAACATTCCTGAACCTGTTCATATGAAGAATAACTCCTGGAAAGGAGACTAATATTTGTTGGACATTCTTCAACCTCACGGGCAGCATGGTGGTGTAGTGGTTTGCGCTGTTGCCTCACAGTAAGAAGGTTCTGGGTTCAAGCCCAGTGGCTGATGGAGGTCTTTCTGTGTGGACTCTGCATGTTCTCCCTGCGTCTGTGTGGGTTTCCCCCACAGTTCAAAGACATGCAGTTAGGTTAACTGGCTACTCTAAATTGTCCATAGGTGTGAGTGTGCAGAAAGGAACTGGCCAGCCTACTGCTGCAAACTTGGCTAAGTCAACCAAACATGGTTTGCATCAAGTCTGGATTGGGTTCGGCAATGATGATGACGACTTCAACCTCACAGCGCCTTCCATCCATCCATTATCTGTAGCCGCTTATCCTGTTCTACAGGGTCGCAGGCAAGCTGGAGCCTATCCCAGCTGACTATGGGCGAGAGGCAGGATACACTCTGGACAAGTCAGCAGGTCATTGCAGGGCTGACACATAGAGACAAACAACCATTCATACTCACATTCACACCTACGGTGAATTTAAAGCCACCAATTAACCTAACCTGCATGTCTTTGGATTGTGGGGGAAACCGGAGGAAACCTACACAGACACGGGGAGAACATGCAAACTCCACACATAAAGGCCCTCGCCAGCTGCTGGGCTGGAACCCAGGACCCAGCGACAATGCTAACCACTACACCACCGTGCCGCCCGCTCACAGCACCTGTGTTTTATAATTATCTATCCATCCATTATCTGTAATCGCTTATCCTGTTCTACAGGGTTGCAGGCAGGCTGGAGAGGTGGGGTACACCCTGAACAAGTCTCCAGATCATCGCAGGGCTGACACATAGACACAAACAACCATTCACACCTATAGTCAATTTAGAGCTACTAATTAACCTAATCTGCATGTCTTTGGACTGTGGGGGAAACTGGAGCACCCGGAGGAAACCCACGCAGATTTATGATTTATTAGCTTTTGCCATAGCAAGAGCTATATATGTACATACATTATGGCTGGGAAACCACTACAGCTTGCGCCAATTACGGTGGCCCCATTGTACTGAATCTTCATGTCTTTGGACTGTGGGGGAAACCGGAGCACCCGGAGGAAACCCACGCAGACACGGGGAGAACATGCAAACTCCACACAGAAAGGCCCTCGCCGGCTGCTGGGCTCAAACCCACGACCTTCTTGCTGTAAGCTGACAGTTCTAACCACTACACCACCGTGCTGCCCCCTCATAGCACCTGTGTTTTATAATTACTGTTGTTAAAAATCAAACCAAAATGAAGTCTGATCTTTTATAGTTTTTTTTTATATAAGCGCCAAAGCTAAAGTACAACCTTTGACCCTAACCCATTACCAATTTTCACAAAGATTACCTGGTTTTGTGTACACAAGAAAGAAAGAAAGAAAGAAAGAAAGAAAGAAAGAAAGCACAACTTTATTCATCACACACTTGTGAAATTCCCAGAGCAGTGGGCAGCCATGCTAACAGTGCCTGGGGAGCAGTTGGGAGTTAGGTGCCTCGCTCAAGGCACCTAACTTATGGGGGAAACCTCCAGGTGCTCCAGTTTCCCCCCACAGTCCAAAGACATGCGGTTAGGTTAATATGGGACGAGGAAAGTTGGGTGTTAGGTGCCTCACTCAAGGCTAACTTTCCCCGTCCCATATTAACCTAACCGCATGTCTTTGGACTGTGGCACCTAACTTTCCCTGTCCCATATTAACCTAACCACGTCTTTGGACTGTGGCACCTAATGCCCAACTTTCCCCGCCCCATATTAACCCAACCGCATGTCTTTGGACTGTGGCACCTAACGCCCAACTTTCCCTGTCCCATACTAACCTAACCACATGTCTTTGGACTGTGGCACCTAACGCCCAACTTTCCCCATCCCATATTAACATAACTACATGTCTTTGGACTGTGGCACCTAACGCCCAACTTTCCCTGTCCCATATTAACCTAACCACGTCTTTGGACTGTGGCACCTAATGCCCAACTTTCCCCATCCCATATTAACCTAACCGCATGTCTTTGGACTGTGGCACCTAACTTTCCCCATCCCATTTTAACCTAACCGCATGTCTTTGGACTGTGGCACCCAACTTTCCCTGTCCCATTTTAACCTAACCACATGTCTTTGGACTGTGGCACCCAACTTTCCCCATCCCATATTAAAGTGCATATCACGGGTAAATTCAGGAGCAAGATCAATGTAATTCTCCTATTTTATATTAAACTTTGGTCAAATATCTGTCACATTTTGCATTTTGTGCAATTTTTTTTACCTTGCGCAATACCAGAAAAATTCAGTTGAAATCAAGCTATTTGAGGAGAATTGGTCCGCCTCTGAAAAAACTTGGCATTTGGATTTCCCGGCAAACATTGATTTTCGTGACGTCGCGTGCGGGACGCCTCCCTCTGAATCCTACGTCAGCGCTGGTTTGTTTATGAGAAAACAACCTGGTGGTTTTCTGCAAATTTCTTCAATGTTATCGCGTAATTATTAAAATGGTTAACAGATGTATCGTAGGAGGGTGTAGCAACACCAATCTTGATGGGATTAGTACTCATCGTTTTCCAAAAGACCGGACAATGAGAGAGAAATGGGAGCGCTTGGTCTACACAGGCTGTGCACTGAAACCATGCAAAGCTCGCGCAGCCTGCTGGCGCTTCCGCAGGTAACATCACGAATCTGGCTCCAGACTCCCTTGAGATTTTTCCAGATGCATTTTGTTATTTTATTTTTTTCTCCTGTACACAGATGGCCTTGTGCAAAATTACCCTTCTGGATGAGTGTGTAAAGGGACATTCTTTCATATTAAAAAAAAGAAATTGGTCTAGAATATGCACTTTAACCTAACCGCATGTCCAGTGTTTGAACTATGCCGATATTTTCAGGGGGGGGTCCCTTTTTTTCCCTTGGGGGGGGTGCTTGCGCTTGCACTTGCGCTTGTCTCAGAGTGCGGATCTCCAAACACATGAGAAGCCTATCTTACGCACATATCACGCGGACTCCACACCTCCACACACGCATCGCGTCTGAAGTCATAACTCATCAGGGGAAATCATGTCCGCATTGGCATGTTCAAAAAACAACCTCGCGTCAACAATGATACCACACGCAAGAAAAAAAAAACAGTCAGGCTACTCAACACATCTGAATTTTTACTTTTCTTAACAAATCCAAAACTCGAAAGAGTACCTTGTTTTCTTTTCGACATGGCTAACGCTGAAGACTAGCACTCGCATGATCTGAAGATGCACCGAATGATAAACACTTTCTCAACCTACTGCCACACCCACTACAAAAATTGTAGCAAAACAACCGTGGGAAAGAGGGGCAACTACAGAAACATGGATAGAAGTCGTGGGAAAATTCTGGGGACACAAACTAGTAGAAAGGAAGTGTGTTGGCACTGTTGGCACACTTCCTTTCTACTAGTTTGTGTCCCCAACCTGGCAGCAGCAGTCATTGTCATATCAGTTTATTTTATCTTTGATGTAAACACAACACTTCGGATATGCAAATGCTTCCCATTACACATGATTGCTATGTCAATAAACATCATTTTGCCAATATTTTAGAGACCCCCCAACATTTCCCAAATCATGTTTTCAAGGGATCTCATGTCTGTTTCAGGGGATCTCGGATCCCCTGAGTACCCCCGTAGTTCGAACGATGCGCATGTCTTTGGACTGTGGAGGAAACCCATGCAGACAAGGGGAGAACATGCAAACTCCACACAGAAAGGCCCCCGCTGGCCGCGAACCCAGGACCTTCTTGGTGTGAGGCGATCGTGCTAACCACTTACATCACTGTATCGGATTGAAAAGAAAATCAGTAGTATCGCCCATCCCTATTCAGACCCTCCAGGATTTCGTGATGTTGCGATTTGCAACTTCAACCAATCCCCGCGAATTCAGGGCGGTGCTGCAATTTTATCCAATCACCGCAACTTTCCCGCAAATCTGACCAATCGTTGGCGTTGTCTTGAGGTGACGTCGACAAACTACCTTCCGCCTTACTTCCAGTGTTGCCAGATTGGGCGGTTTCAAGTGCATTTTGGGGGTTTTTTGAACATATTTTGGGCTGGAAAACATCAGCAGTATCTGGCAACACTGCTTACTTCCGTGTATACATTCAAGAGAAGCAGCATGTATGATGTGCAAGTCAGTGTTTATAGGCTTAAATTCTGTTCCTGAAAGTGTGTTATGTTTACAGTGAAGCACTGTGTGCACTTTACATTATTTTTTGACTTACTACAAGAAATTAATGGATGGCAACATTTTTGCCAAAATGGTATTTTATTTTCCATTGTTTAGGCAGCTTCAGCATCATACTGTGAGATTCTGTTCAAATTGTTTTTTTTCTTCTATGAAGCCTGAGCCGTTTATTTTATTAGTTTATAATTATTGTTTAATTTAGTCTTCAGGAGAGACTGCCTGCACACAGTACTAGTATTAATAGTTTTTTTTTCTTACATGAAAGCTGAGGCATTTATATTATATTTTAAGGTAACTTCATGTTGTGCTGTGAGGTTCTATACACTTTAACCTTTGAACCAATAGGTGCATTTGGATAAGTAAAGCCTATTTTTCTGCATTTTTGTAGTCCTGGTAATCTTTTATATTGGTAAAGTTGTTTATAGGACCATTTATCAGTGTCTTTGTTTTTTTAATCAATAGTTTTTCAGTAATAACTTAATATTTAAAATATCACTCAATTTTAATCACAAAAAGGGAAAATCGCAACAATTTCTCGCAACTTTCACTTCCTCCCGCGATGTAATCGCAACAAAAACCTAAAAAACACCGCAACTTTCATCGCAATTTTTTGGAACCCCCCCGCAACATCAGACATTTTAGCCCGCAACAATCACAAAAAAGGCCCTCGGAATCCTGAAGGGACTGCCTAGTTCAAAGGTTTCAGAGGAAAATTGTGACAAACACAGCAAGACGTGAGCTGTTACTTTATGGAATCAATTTTGTGCAAAAATGTTCATACAATACTTTTGAAATATCAAACAAAAACGACAAATCAAAATACAAAACAAAAGTCAATTTTTTTAGAGGCGGCACGGTGGTGTAGTGGTTAGCGCTGTCGCCTCACAGCAAGAAGGTCCTGGGTTCGAGCCCCGGGGCCGGCGAGGGCCTTTCTGTGTGGAGTTTGCATGTTCTCCCCGTGTCCGCGTGGGTTTCCTCCGGGTGCTCCGGTTTCCCCCACAGTCCAAAGACATGCAGGTTAGGTTAACTGGTGACTCTAAATTGACCGTAGGTGTGAATGTGAGTGTGAATGGTTGTCTGTGTCTATGTGTCAGCCCTGTGATGACCTGGTGACTTGTCCAGGGTGTACCCCGCCTTTCGTCCGTAGTCAGCTGGGATAGGCTCCAGCTTGCCTGCGACCCTGTAGAAGGATAAAGCGGCTAGAGATAATGAGATGAGATGAGATGAATTTTTTTAGACTGGCAAACAAATTATTCGTGTAATCGTGCAAAATATCAGTCTATTATTCTTCAGCAACCTTTTATTTTTGTTCCGCGTCTTTCTCAGTTTTGTTTGACGCAATTTATTTTTGGTTGCGATTCCAGCTTTCTCGTTTGTGCTCCCTGACTTTTTGCTTGCAGTTTTGGCACAAACTTCACGTGTGGGTGGGCTGTCCAGGAATGCATTCCCATTGGCTAACTTGTGTTTGACTGACAGCTACGCTCAGCCATTCCCTACTCGGATTTTGGCGGACTGTTTGACGAGTGACCGATCCATTGACGGTAAACAAGGATCGAGTGGACTTCAGTGGCGACTATGATATTGAATTAATTCAACAAAGTGTAAGTATGGGACAAATGTGTTGTATGTGTTGCAGTAGTGCACATTATGCAGGTGTGTTTAACGTTAGCAAGACAGCTATTATATTGGGTAGTGGAGCGAAGTCTAACATGTGACTTGCCACGAAACACCTGCATAACGTCTACTACTGCAACACGTACAACACATTTGTTCCGTACTTACACTTTGTTGAATTAATTCAATATCATAGTTGCCGGGCGGCACGGTGGTGTAGTGGTTAGCGCTGTCGCCTCACAGCAAGAAGGTCCTGGGTTCGAGCCCCGTGGCCGACGAGGGCCTTTCTGTGTGGAGTTTGCATGTTCTCCCCGTGTCCGCGTGGGTTTCCTCCGGGTGCTCCGGTTTCCCCCACAGTCCAAAGACATGCAGGTTAGGTTAACTGGTGACTCTAAATTGACCGTAGGTGTGAATGTGAGCGTGAATGGTTGTCTGTGTCTATGTGTCAGCCCTGTGATGACCTGGCGACTTGTCCAGGGTGTACCCCGCCTTTCGCCCATAGTCAGTTGGGATAGGCTCCAGCTTGCCTGCGACCCTGTAGAACAGGATAAAGCGGCTACAGATAATGTGATGTGTGATGTGATGTGATTTCAAAAGTATTGTATGAACATTTTGGCACAAAATTGATTCCATATTACTTTACTGTTCCTTTAAGCAAGCAAGCGATCTCTAGCTCCCCCCCCCTCCGGCCCCGCCCAGTCCCCGCCCAGTCCCAGTCCTCTTCCGCCGCCCCATTTTCTCCCTCATACTGTTAAGGAGCTCCACATGCGCGCGCGGCCAGGCATCTTCCGGTCTCCGTGAGATTCTGCTCCGCTTTCGGGAAATATCGCTCCGGTGATCCGGGTCTTGTTCACACGGACAGCGGTATTGAGTCGCTGCACTTTTAAACGCAAAACAACATGGCAGATCCGATGACACAGTCCCATCAGATATCGTCGTCCCAAGGGCTGAATGATGGACACGCCAAAGACTCGAAGTTTTCCGGTAAGACATCAAGACTGAATCGGTTTAATACTATTTCCGTTTTGGCAGGAAATGCAACCAAGGCGATTTATAAACTCGCCCTGGCCTCCGTCAACAAAAACAACAGCATGATGGCTGCAGTGTTGGAGCTTGTAGTGGTGGAGCTTGTAGTGGTGTTTCAGTTCAGAACAGGGCCATGTTCTAGTCCTTATTATTATTATGCTCAATCCTCGATTTGTATCATATATCATAAGGTTCGTTTGCGAACGAGTCGACTCTTCGAGTCGGTTCTTTTAAGCGAACCGACTCGTATACCTAAAGCCCCGGAATGTACTTTCTGCTAAAAATGTGTCCTAATAGTCGTTTTTACTGCCAGTGCGACACGTATTATGATTTATTTAAACACTTTTTTTTTAGTATTATGGATTTAATCAGAATATCGAGTAAGGTTTGAGGAAACAATAAGCTATAAGGAGCCGAAAGAGTCGACTCTTTTTGTAGGTGAGCCGATT
>NC_083569.1:49799648-49847148 GCF_027579695.1 Neoarius graeffei | reverse complement strand
ACTGGAGAGCTTTAACTAGGAATCTAAGGACAAATAAAGCATAATTATAATCAACACTTCAAGCAAAGCTTAGAGAACTGCCAAAAATATTCAGTTTTTAGAGGTATCAGAGCAGTCCTCAGATACAAAAGCTCGTTCATCTTCTTCTTAAATAAAAATACTTTTCAAAGAAACAAAAGACAGCTTCCTTTAAGGATCAATACCGAACTGTATCTCTCTCTCTCACACACACACACACTTTGATCCATCTGTTTCTGTCTCAGCTTTTTTCTCTCTATTATTTTATTTTCCATTTCCCCTCCTCCAGTTTCATCTGTCGCTATCTTGGACATAACCACACTAGGCAGGATATCAAATCTGCTCTTCATTATTCAAGCCAGATAATCCATCTCTCAGCCTCTCCTTTTGACCGAATGCATCACGTCATATACTTTTATGACACCTCCCCTGCCATTCTTCTCACTTTCGACAGCATTAACTTCTGCCATCCACCTCTCGATCTCTCGCCCTTGCTCGTTTGTATTATAAGTGAGCCGGAAAGAGGGGCAGATGTCCACCACAGGAGCAGATTTGGTAACAAACTGTCATTTATCTTGTCTATGCATCACACACATACACTGTATGCAGTACTGACCTGTGAAGATACACCTTAAGTCCCTTCGTTAAAATTATGTATATCATTTTATCCCCATAGACACAGTAAAATGTGTGTTTTGTGCTCATAAACACACATGACTGAGCATGATGTCATTGGCATATTCTCGACAGACAGCTCTGCCAAACAATCTGCTGCCACGGAGTTGAGGAGCCATGCCTCCTTGGTGATCTGGGCTGGCAGCTCTCACCTGCTGTGCTCTGCAGTTCTCACCTCTAATCTCTGAAGCAGTCAAAGCATGCATTCTCTGTACACACAACGATGTTTCATTTTAACTTTAGCATTTACATCCAGAGATCTGTCAGTAAATATTCAAATCACTCATCTGTCAGTAAATATTCAACTCAAACATCATGCAATTAACAACATCGAATTGAAAAATCCCTTTTATTAAAAAATGTTCTACACAGTACGTCCTCACTTTAGTCGTAATACGAACAGCATTTTTAATTCTATAAATCAAGCTCGCATTCTCCAACTTTAATTACCAGGCTCAGGCTTATGTCAAACTGGAATACACACTAATATCTATTCTGGACCTGCGAGGGGTTTCTAAGAACTGGATGAAGAAACGTTGGTGTAAACAAGATATGATCCCATGACCTCCACAGACCATATGATCTCATTACACCCATAACATCTGCAAAAGACAAATGAAGTAACAATAATTCAAATAGCCTGATCCCAGTGTAAAAACTGTTTTACACTGGGACGATGTACATAGAATATACATATATCAGTGTTCTCTGGGATACTACCAGGGTTTGCGTTTTTAGGGCACTCAAAAGTCCCATATTGCTATTATTATTACCTAATAGTAATGTAGGACTTTTGAGTGCCCTAAAAAAGCAAACCCTGGTAGTATTCCAGAGAACACTGAACAAAATTTTTTACCAGAGCCAGATAATCAAGGGCCAGGGGAGGCCAGTATACAGTTAGGTCCATATATATTTGGACACTGACACAAATTTTGTTTTTTTACCTGTTTACTGAAACATATTCAGGTTATAGTTATATAATGGACATGGACATAAAGTCCAGACTTTCAGCTTTCATTTGAGGGTATCCACATTAAAATTGGATGAAGGGTTTAGGAGTTTCAGCTCCTTAACATGTGCCACCCTGTTTTTAAAGGGACCAAAAGTAATTGGACAGTTGACTCAAAGGCTATTTCATGGGCAGATGTGGGCAATTCCTTCGTTATGTCATTCTCAATTAAGCAGATAAAAGGCCTGGAGTTGATTTGAGGTGTGGTGCTTGCATTTGGAAGATTTTGCTGTGAAGAAAACATGCGGTCAAAGGAGCTCTCCATGCAGGTGAAACAAGCCATCCTTAAGCTGCGAAAACAGAGAAAACCCATCTGAGAAATTGCTACAATATTCTCTCATCTCATTATCTCTAGCCGCTTTATCCTTCTACAGGGTTGCAGGCAAGCTGGAGCCTATCCCAGCTGACTACGGGCGAAAGGCGGGGTACACCCTGGACAAGTCGCCAGGTCATCACAGGGCTGACACATAGACACAGACAACCATTCACACCCACATTCACACCTACGGTCAATTTAGAGTCACCAGTTAACCTAACCTGCATGTCTTTGGACTGTGGGGGAAACCGGAGCACCCGGAGGAAACCCACGCGGACACGGGGAGAACATGCAAACTCCACACAGAAAGGCCCTCGCCAGCCCCGGGGCTCGAACCCGGACCTTCTTGCTGTGAGGCGACAGCGCTAACCACTACACCACCGTGCCGCCCTGCTACAATATTAGGAGTGGCAAAATCTGCAGTTTGGTACATCCTGAGAATGAAAGAAAGCACTGGTGAACTCATCAATGCAAAAAGACCTGGATGCCCACAGAAGACAACAGTGGTGGATGATTGCAGAATAATTTCCATGGTGAAGAGAAACCCCTTCACAACAGCCAACCAAGTGAACGACACTCTCCAGGAGGTAGGCGTATCAATATCCAAATCTACCATAAAGAGAAGACTGCATGAAAGTAAATACAGAGGGTTCACTGCACGGTGCAAGCCACTCATAAGCCTCAAGAATAAAAAGGCTAGATTGGACTTTGCTAAAAAACATCTAAAAAAGCCAGCACAGTTCTGGAAGAACATTCTTTGGACAGATGAAACCAAGATCAACCTCTACCAGAATGATGGAAAGAAAAAAGTATGGCAAAGGCATGGTACAGCTCATGATCCAAAGCATACCACATCATCTGTAAAACACGGCGGAGGCTGTGATGGCTTGGGCATGCATGGCTGCCAGTGGCACTGGGTCACTAGTGTTTATTGATGATGTGACACAGGACAGAAGCAGCCGGATGAATTCTGAGGTATTCAGAGACATACTGTGTGCTCAAATCCAGCCAAATGCAGCCAAACTGATTGGTCGGCGTTTCATAATACAGATGGACAATGACCCAAAACATAAAGCCAAAGCAGCCCAGGAGTTTATAAAAGCAAAGAAGTGGAATATTCTTGAATGGCCAGGTCAGTCACCTGATCTCAACCCAATTGAGCATGCATTTCACTTGTTAAAGACTAAACTTCAGACAGAAAGGCCCACAAACAAACAGCAACTGAAAACCGCTGCAGTAAAGGCCTGGCAGAGCATTAAAAAGGAGGAAACACAGCGTCTGGTGATGTCCATGAGTTCAAGACTTCAGGCAGTCGTTGCCAACAAAGGGTTTTCAACCAAGTATTAGAAATGAACATTTTATTTACAATTATTTAATTTGTCCAATTACTTTTGAGCCCCTGAAATGAAGGGGCTGTGTTTTAAAAAATGCTTTAGTTCCTCACATTTTTATGCAATCGTTTTGTTCAACCCACTGAATTAAAGCTGAAAGTCTGAACTTCAACTGCATCTGAATTGTTTTGTTCAAAATTCATTGTGGTAATGTACAGAACCAAAATTAGAAAAATGTTGTCTCTGTCCAAATATTTATGGACCTAACTGTAAATGAGCTAGCAGGGCTAAGCCCCTTCTGCCATTTAAAGATAAAAAGACATCAATAAAGGTTTTATTTTTGGCATCCACATCAAATTGCTTGCTGATAACAAAAGTCTTAATCCAGAACATTTTGGATTTTTGTAAAAAGCAAGTACAACAGTACGACCAGTGATTGTAAGAAAAATACATAGAATGTCATGAAAAAGGAAAGCTGGAGCTGATTTCTTTCTAGCCCAGACATCAGATGTCAGTGACAGTCATGTCAGGTGATTACACGGAGCGAACGAGTGAATTATTTACTCTATCATCTTTTTATCATTTACGGTAACTTTCTGCTCATATCAGCCCCATCCTCTCTCTGGCTACCAGGTGTGTCCCGAATTGAGTTTAAAATCTTTCTTCTCACCTTCAAAGCCCTGCATAACCTTGCTCCTCTTTAGTGAGCTCTTGACCCCTTAGTCTCCCTCTCACTCTCTCAGGTCTTCTAACAATAATCTCCTTGCTGTCCCACACACCAGACTTTGCACCCTTGTACGCAGGTCCTTCAGTGCCACCCAAATTCTGGAATTCTCTTCCTCAATCTCTCTGTGACTGCTGTTCTTTCTCTACTTCCAAATAAAGACTTTTCGCTTCAATTAATATTACTCTTCCTCTTTTACTGCTTCGTCTGCTTCAATAATGTTAAGTAAGTTCAGTATTTTTTAGGCTTGTAACGATTCACCCAATTCATGATTTGATTCAAATCACAATATTTGGTTCATGATTGATTTTCCCACAATATATAAAAAAAAAATGCAACAGTTATTTTGCAATTCTTTATCAACTTAACAAGTCCTTTTCTTAAATTAAAAACCTTTTAATTTAAGAAAGGTTTTTAATTTAGTTTAATTTACCGAGCGTTGTTTCCGTGATTGATTTCCTGGTTTTCTGAATTATGATTCCTGTTCCTTGTTTCCATTTTTTGTCTTTGCCTGTGTTAGTCTGTTTGTGCTTTGCCCGACCCTTTGCCTGTTTAACGGTTTTGATATCGCCTGCCGATTTGGACTGTCTGAAACTAAAGAGAGAAAAAACCAGCAATAATTATTTGCCCACATTTGTAAAGGTTGGAGTAAAACACCCTACCAACTAAAATATTCCTTTTATTAAAAATGAAAAAAGACAAATAGGCCTTTTATTAATAAACTTTTATGAACATTTGTACTACCTCCATTTGCTTCTCTTTTCTTTATGTCAGGGGTTGGTAGTAGACGGATGTAAGTGCAGAATAGGTTTTATTTATAATAGTGAAAAAAACACACAAGCAGACAGTCCAAATCAGCAGGCGATATCACAACCGTTAAACGAGCAAAGGGTCGGGCAAGGCACAAACAGACTAACACAGGCAAAGACAAAAAACGGAAACAAGGAACAGAAATCAGAAAACCAGGAAATCAACCACAGAAACAATGTTCCATAAAGTGTCACAACGAACTCAATACTTCGCACTGAGTGTGCATTTAAACAGTCTTTACTATAGGGGTGTTCACACGGCACATATTTGCATCGATGCTGCACCGATGTATTTTGTTGCGATATATCTTACACCGGTGTAAATTTTGTGGAACGTTCACATGTCACAAACCTGCTTACTAGAGAGAAGCGTGTTAGCACCGGTGCAGCCCCACTTGCGTTCACACGGCAGTTTTTGCGACCGTGCTATACGATAGTAATGCGGAAATGAAATATGCGCATGCGTGAAAATGTACTTCCTTTTCCCGGTTGTCATGGCATCACCAAGCGCCGGGAAAACAACGTGGATGAAGACACCAGTGTTGCCAGATACTGCTGATGTTTTCCAGCCCAAAATATGTTCAAATCCGCCAAAATGCACTTAAAACCGCCCAATCTGGCAACACTGGAAGACACAGAGTTCTGTTGTTGTTGATATTCGCCATTTTGGAAGTGCAAAATACCAGGATGCAAATTATGCAATGCCCGTATGTAATCAACTCTCCTCACGCGTAGCGAGTCTACCACTGTAGCGTTCAGACGTCCCATTTTATATCAGTGCTGCCCCGCAAACTAGCATTTACTCCGGAGTAAATTTCTTAAACCACCTGCTGAGCAGGGTTAGATTTGCACCGGTTTAAGCAGCTTTCAGGGGCTACACCGGTATAACTTTGTATCGTGTGAACGCTCTACCGGGGCAGCCCCGGTGCTACACCGGAGTAAAAGTTGCCGTGTGAACACCCCTA
Source organism: Neoarius graeffei (assembly GCF_027579695.1). Lineage (NCBI taxonomy): Eukaryota > Metazoa > Chordata > Actinopteri > Siluriformes > Ariidae > Neoarius > Neoarius graeffei. Next base: position 49,841,301 of record NC_083569.1, on the reverse strand, counting down.
TAGGTGCACAGATTGCACCTTAATCATGAGTAGGTGTGCATCGTTAACAGCGCGCATGCGAGAGTCCGGAGCACGCCCAAGAGTCCAACTGGTGCACACGCCAAAGTGCGCAGGTCTGACAATTTAGCTTTCAGCAGCCTGTAAAAATGGAACTCGGATTTCTTGTTAAATCTATTTGTGCAATCAATCACACAACAGCTGGTTCCCATTTTAGATCTATTTTTTTGTTTGTCTGGTTTTTGTGTGTGTGTGTGTTTGCAGTATTCGTACTGTGTTACCTCCACCTAGAGTGAAGTCACTTTCCTTCCCGCTAATGTATGTTATTGCGCCCTCTGCTGGGAAAAACTCAACCTGATAATAATCATGTTTCATTTTTTATTTCATTTGAACGATCATTTGAATCATCATAAATTTGTATCGCAATTTATCATCGTACAATATATCACTACTTGGTGTGAACTAATGGTTTACAACTTTTCTGTTTAACATGTTAAATATTCGGAGGAAACACTGCATGAATCTTGTACTGCATTATTTGAAATATTTGTATAAAATTGTGCACTACGGGCTGTGATCCAGGCACCTTAACATAAGTGGTTTGGTTTAATCAAGGACTGGAATAAGAAAGCTAATAATATGTCATCTCTAGCCTTTCACGGTGGCTGAAGTATATGTTACATGGCAACCTGTAGGTTTGCAGGTCTAATCCTTCATATCATAGCTTCTTATCATGTCTATTACAGTATTAATCAACTATAGATAATATGTAATTCACCAAGTTAAAAACAGCTGTCATCAGTGATGTGTAGATGATTTTGAAAGCTGCATGGATTAAATAATTTGTTTTGACAGAATCCTAAAATAGTGCCAGGGTGAGGGTTTGTGGTGATTTTGGAGCTTATCCCTGGAACACGGGACACAAAGCAGGAATACAACCTAAATAGGCCTCCAGTCCATCACAGGGCATGACACATTCGCATTTTCAGACTGGTGTTCTCAATTAGAGATGATCTAGAGTTGCCAAACCCAAGCTGTGAATGGAATCTTGGATCCCGGTGCTGTGAGATGACAACGCTACCCACTGTGGGACTGTGGCACCCAGCGCCATAAACACTGAAATTCAAACTCGTAGGTCTTTTGCAGTCTTAACGAAAGAATGCTCAAAATATGTTTGGATGGTTAATTGTGTTAGCTTTCCAAATTACTTCTCCTTGAAAACATTTCTAAAAGGAAAACCCTGTCTTAGAGGGTTCAGCTTAGAACCAGAAGAACAAACAGAAGAAGGGTGTCTTCTTGACTGCTAGATTAAATCTTAGATTCTAAGAGTGCATAAGTGAGATAGTTATTGGGTACTTGCTCCAAAACAAGACAAAACTATTGCCATTCTTATCATGGACAGAAATCAAATGGCTAAGTCCAAATTCTACACTCTACAAACAAAAGGTTCCTGCTAAATTTTCGGAAGGTTAGCTTATTGGAGGAACTCTTAAAAGTACCTCCAGGAACATGAACAATATAAATAACAAACACCATAATGTTTTAAATAGTGCCTCCAAGGACAAGACTGCAAAGTTTCTTAATGTTAAACTGTTCTCTGTAATATGAACCTTTCACTTGGGAAAGTGAATGTAGTATCTATAAACCTTTACCGTACTACTTTATAAAAAAGAAAGAAAAGAAAGCACAACTTTATTCATATCACACTTGTGAAATTTCCTCTCTGCATTTAACCCATCTGAAGCAGTGAACATACACATGCACACATGTGAGCAATGAGCGCACACACACACCCAGAGCAGTGGGCAGCCATGCTAACAGCGCCCGGGGAGCAGTTGGGAGTTAGGTGCCTCGTTCAAGGGCGCCTCAGCCCAAGGCCGTCCCATATTAACCTAACCGCATGTCTTTGGACTGTGGGGGAAACCGGAACACCCGGAGGAAACCCACGCAGACACGGGGAAAACGTACAAACTCCACACAGAAAGGCCCTCGCCGGCCGCTGGGTTCGAACCCAGAACCTTCTTGCTGTGAGGCGACCGTGCTAACCACTTACATCACCGTGCTGCCAAGGGTGAGTTATTTACTTTACTTCATTGTAAATTACACGTGTCCAGGTGAAGGCAAAAGCTTCAAAAGATACCCAGAAGCAAAAGATGCCATTGACAATACTGCATCACTAGCTACAGTGGTGCTTGAAAGTTTGTGACCCCTTTAGAATTTTCTATATTTCTGCATAAATATGGCCTAAAACATCATCAGATTTTCACACAAGTCCTAAAAGTAGATAAAGAGAACCCAGTTAAACAAATGAGACAAAAATATTATACTTGGTCATTTATTTATTGAGGAAAATGATCCAATATTACATATCTGTGAGTGGCAAAAGTATGTGAACCTTTGCTTTCAGTATCTGGTGTGACCCCCTTGTGCAGCAATAACTGCAACTAAACGTTTGCGGTAACTGTTGATCAGTCCTGCACACTGGCTTGGAGGAATTTTAGCCCATTCCTCCATACAGAACAGCTTCAACTCTGGGATGTTGGTGGGTTTCCTCACATGAACTGCTCGCTTCAGGTCCTTCCACAACATTTCAATTGGATTAAGGTCAGGACTTTGACTTGGCTATTCCAAAACATTAACTTGATTGTTCTTTAATGATTCTTTGGTAGAACGACTTGTGTGCTTAGGGTCGTTGTCTTGCTGCATGACCCACCTTCTCTTGAGATTCAGGCTACGTTTACATTAGACCGTATCTGTCTCGTTTTCTTCGCGGATGCACTGTCCGTTTACATTAAACCACCTGGAAAAGCTGGGAAACGGGAATCCGCCAGCGTCCACGTATTCAATCTAGATCGTATCTGGTCCGGTGCTGTGTAAACATTGAGATACGCGAATACGCTGTGCTGAGCTCTAGCTGGCGTCCTCATTGGACAACGTCACTGTGACATCCACCTTCCTGATTCGCTGGCGTTGGTCATGTGACGCGACTGCTGAAAAACGGCGCGGACTTCCGCCTTGTATCACCTTTCATTAAAGAGTATAAAAGTATGAAAATACTGCAAATACTGATGCAAATACTGCCCTTTGTGTAGTTATGATTGTCTTTAGGCTTGCCATCCTTCCACTTGCAAGCAGTAAGTGATATGCACTGGGATCACACACACAGCGGCTCAGTCCCGAATCGTGGCTTGTGCAGTTCACTCGCGCGCTGTGTGAGCTGCGCAGGGCCGGAGTGCGCACCCTCCAGAGGGCACTCGCTGTTCAGGGCGGAGTGATTTGGAGCGCAGGATGCCTGCGGAGCCGAGCGTATCCGTGTATTGGTGTTGCTGTGTGCACGGCTAACGGTTTTAGTGTAAACGTGAATCGTTTTAAGAACGTTAATCTGATGATCCGCTGATTCGACGTAATGTAAACGTAGCCTTAGGCTACATCCACACAACAATGGCAACGAGATGTTATTTAAAAATATATCGCGTCCAAATGGGCAACGATCAGTAAAATATCAGGTCCATATGGTAACGCAACGCTTGCTGAAAACGATGCAATACACATGCCACACCTCTAGGGGCGCTGTAAGACGGTCCCTTCGGAGACACCAGAACAATAGAAGAAGTAAGGACGCATGCGCATAAACTATTATGCGCGAGACTTCATATTAGCCACAAAGTCAGGAAAATCTGTTCGTAAAATTACATTATAATGACCAAATACAATGAAAAGTATTTTTCCAGTCTCACCTGTGAAAGGTAATCCCATGTGATCTCGTTTGGACGGTAAACCTGTTGGTACAGTTAAAGGCAGCGCATGAATCTTTATTCTCCGCTTTGACCTATCCAATATGGCGGCGAGGATGACGTATGATTCTACGCGGAAGGCGGCGTCTTTAATGGTCCGGAATAAATTGAATGCTACACGTTGATGGATTAATTTGCTCCTCTATGCCCTTTTTGAGGAATGCATTGTCGGACTTAAACCAACATCTGAAGAGGTGAGATCGCTCCTTTTTTTCCCTATTTTTGCTGGCGGGATTGACTCTGCCCTAAGGGCAGAGTCTCTCTCTCTCTCTCTCTCTCTCTCTCTCTCTCACTTTGCACCATTACACAATAAATATTCACAGTGAAAATATTTTGTAAGCGCGTTTCATGAACCAAGTTATAGGATTTGTTGACAACTCGCATCGCATCGCAATGAGAAGATCATTGGCACTACTGGTGTTAAGAATCAGACCATTTCATAAATGAATATTTTGCTGTAGAGCTGCAGTGTTTGTACAATTGCATGTTTTTGCTTCACTATTACTGTCACTATTCTGCTTCTTGCATTACTACTGTGAACTAACACCGAACATCATAATAATAATAATAATAATAATAATAATAATATCCAAGCTCGTGTTTCACTCTCACTAGTGCTCTGTAAGGCTTTTTCCTGGTGATATCCTGGTGATATTCGTTACACTTCTACCCGGTGTGAAGCACTCACAGTCATGTGGTTGTGACGTCATCGTAAACAAATACGTTCTACTCATCCAGACGACTTCACAACGGCAACGTTGCCAGATCTTTCCACTCTGGAACCCATTCTCAAAAAGATTGCATTTTGGGCACCCAAAACGCCGGTGCCGTGTGGACGCCAGGCCTAAACGATAAGCAATTGTATCAGAGTCACCTGAATCCGTTGCCATGTGGACAGGGCCTCAGTTCATGGACAGATGTCCTGAGATTTTCCTTTATGGCCCTTTTCCACTACCCTTTTTCAGCTCACTTCAGCTCACTTCAGCCCGACACGGCTCGCATTTCGACTACCTCAGAACAGCACGACTCAGCTCGCTTCAGCCCTACTCAGCGCCCAAAACTCGCACGGTTTTGGAGTGGGGCTGAAGCGAGCCAAACCGAGCCGAGTGGGGCTAGGGGCGTGAGGAGACACTCCCCTGTGCACTGATTGGTGAGGAGGAGTGTCCTCACATGCCCACACACGCCCCGCGAGCACGCTGGGATTTGTAAACACCGTAAACCCGGAAGAAGAAGAATTACGAATTACGAGAATTTCTGAAGCCTTATGCGCCTCGCCTCATCTATACGCTCTTGCCAGTATCTGTTGGCGTTGTCGGTGACAACAAGCCACAGCACCAAGACCAGCAACACTAACGACTCCATGTCCTCCATGTTTATTGTTTACTATCCGGGTCGTGAGACTACCGCTTAAAAGGTCACTGATGTCACTGTTTGCGCCGCCTAACGACATCACGTGACGTCCACCCACTTTCGCTAACTCCACCCAATGTGTCCACCCACTTCCAGCAAGCACGGTTCAGCGCGGTTGTAGTCGAAATGCAACTCCAACAGCCCCACTCAGCTTGACTCAGCCCAACTCAGCCGCGTTGGTAGTGGAAAAGCGGCATTAGAATTTGCTGGTATAATTCAGAATTCATTGTTCCGTCAATGATGGCAAGCTGTCTTGGCCCAGATGCAGCAAAACAGGCCCAAACCATGATACTACCACCACCATGTTTCACAGATGGGATAAGGTTCTTATGCTGGAATGCAGTGTTTTCCTTTCTCCAAATATAACGCTTCTCATTTAAACCAAAAAGTTCTATTTTGGTCTCATCCGTCCACAAAACATTTTTCCAATAGCCTTCTGGCTTGTCCACGTGATCTTTAGCAAACTGCAGACGAGCAGCAATGTTCTTTTTGGAGAGCAGTAATTTTCTCCTTGCAACCCTGCCATGCACACCATTGTTGTTCAGTGTTCTCCTGATGGTGGACTCATGAACATTAACATTAGCCAATGTGAGAGAGGCCTTCAGTTACTTAGAAGTTACCCTGGGGTCCTTTGTGACCTTGCCGACTATTACATGCCTTGCTCTTGGAGTGATCTTTGTTGGTCGACCACTCCTGGGGAGGGTAACAATGGTCTTGAATTTCCTCCATTTGTACACAATCTGTCTGACTGTGGATTGGTGGAGTCCAAACTCTTTAGAGATGGTTTTGTAACCTTTTCCAGCCTGATGAGCATCAACAACACTTTTTCTGAGGTCCTCAGAAATCTCCTTTGTTCGTGCCATGATACACTTCCACAAACATGTGTTGTGAAGATCAGACTTTGATAGATCCCTGTTCTTTAGATAAAACAGGGTGCCCACTCACACCTGATTGTCATCCCGTTGATTGAAAACACTTGACTCTAATTTCACCTTCAAATTAACTGCTAATCCTAGAGGTTCACATACTTTTGCTACTCACAGATATGTAATATTGGATAATTTTCCTCAATAAACAAATGACCAAGTATAATATTTTTGTCTCATATGTTTAACTGGGTTCTCTTTATCTACTTTAGTACTTGTGTGAAAATCTGATGATGTTTTAGGTCATATTTATGCAGAAATATAGAAAATTCTAAAGGGTTCACAAACTTTCAAGCACCACTGTACATTTACATGCACACATTTTTTTTAAATGTGGAATGAATTAATTCCAACTGTCGATTTCGAATGTGGGGCGGCACGGTGGTGTAGTGGTTAGCGCTGTTGCCTCACAGCAAGAAGGTCCTGGGTTCGAGCCCCGGGGCCGGCGAGGGCCTTTCTGTGTGGAGTTTGCATGTTCTCCCCGTGTCCGCGTGGGTTTCCTCCGGGTGCTCCGGTTTCCCCCACAGTCCAAAGACATGCAGGTTAGGTTAACTGGTGACTCTAAATTGACCGTAGGTGTGAATGTGAGTGTGAATGGTTGTCTGTGTCTATGTGTCAGCCCTGTGATGACCTGGCGACTTGTCCAGGGTGTATCCCGCCTTTCACCCGTAGTCAGCTGGGATAGGCTCCAGCTTGCCTGCGACCCTGTAGAACAGGATAAAGCGGCTACAGATAATGAGATGAGATGAGTCTCGAGACGAAGCCATGGAGACATGGGGGACATAATTAGCGGCTTGCAGCGTCTGTAGCAGAGTGCATTGAAGCAGATGCCTAATTTCTAGTGCGCATGCCCTGAGTAACTGGAAGCGCCATTTGTAAATCAAAACATTTTTGGTTGGAACAGGTGGCAAGCGTGAATTTCCGTCGATTTCTGGCATGAAACATGCTTTAAATCAAGTGAAAATTGATGACAACCTGCTACAGAACCGGGAGATATGCATGAAATGTGTCATATATGGGAGTTTCGATTTTCAAGTGAGTAAACGATATCGTATCGTAGAACAGGATAAAGCGGCTAGAGATATTGAGATGAGATGAGATGAGATGAGATGAGATGAGACAAACTGTCCCGAGTCTCCCTCGATCCAACAAGCCCCGTTCTCCCCTGTCTGTGTTTCTGAGTGTACAGGAATTGAGGTGATATAGCCTCCTATTTGGAGATCCACCACCACTCCGGGAACAACGTTTCCACAATACGAGGAGAAAACACACGTGATATTGATTCTAACTGCTCAACCAGAACTAATAGCTCCCTTTTAGCTGTCGGTGTCAGTCAGAAACAAACAGCAAAGCGCACAGATCAACTTTGTTTTCGACTTCAGGAACAACACGTGAAGCTGTTCGGTCGCCATGGAGACGCCCTTGCGCGCGTGCCTTCCAGCACGGGACAGAGCGCGAGCCTGCGACAGCCGCCATCATCAGCATCACTGGCCTTGCGCGCGCTCTCTTTAATGTGTTATGGCTCGCGCGTCTCCTACCTGGCGGACTCGGTCCTCGGCTGCGGTGGGGGACGGACTTTCTGCCTCCGGAGTCGCCATCTGAGAGCCGCTGCAGCTCCCCGGGACAGGACCGAGTTTATCCGCGCGCCCACACGGCACTGAAGGCGCTGCTGCGGCGGACAAACGCCATCAGCTTTATCGCTGTGTCTCTCTCACTGCTGTCCTCCAGCTGGGACAGAGGCGTCAACAGCAGCAGCACACAGCGAGCGCGAAGACGCAGTCATGCACTCTGCTCTGACAGGGACAGCAGAGTCTCTCTCCCTCTCTCTCTCTCTCTCTCTGAAAGTGCATAACCCAATCAAAGCCCGCGTTATAACAGCAGGGAGACAGTAATGAGGACACATAGCAACGCAGGTAAATAAATAGAGCAACAAAATTGCCATTACACCATTATAACCATTATCACTGCAGAAAGAGGTGTGTGCATGGTTTTAGATATTACCGAGGACCAAGTGTCCCTACAAGGATAGTGAGATCTGACCATTTCGAATTTGTGGGGACATAAAAAGGAAACTTTTTGGCTCGTTTGTTTGTTTGTTTGTTTGTTTGTTTGTAAATAACAACAACAGCAACAATTTCCCCCTGAGGACCATCCAAAGATCCCTACAAAGATAGTAAAATCTGACAATTTCGACCTTGTGAGGACATAAAAAGGAAAGTTTATGGCTTGCTTATTTATTTATTTTTGTATTTATTGTTCAGCAACAACTTCCTTGTTGGGACCATCTAAAGGTCCCTGCAAAGATAGTAAAATCTGACAATTTCGACCTTGTGGGGACATGAAAAGGAAAGTTTATGGCTGGCTTGCTTATTTATTTATTTATTTATTGTTCAACAACAACTTCCTTGTGGGGACCATCCAAAGGTCCCTGCAAAGATAGTAAAATTTGACAATTTTGACCTTGTGGGGACATGAAAAGCATTTTGGTTCATTCATTCATTCATTCATTTATTTATTTATTTATTGTTCATCATCATCAACAACAACAACAACTTCCTTGTGGGGACCATCCAAAGGTCCCCGCAAAGATAGTAAAATCTGACAATTTCGACCTTGCGGGGACATGAAAAGGAAAGTTTATGGCTTGTTTATTTATTTATTGTTCAACAACAACTTCCTTGTGGGGACCATCCAAAGGTCCCCACAAAGATAGTAAAATCTGACAATTTTGACCTTGTGGGGACATGAAAAGGAAAGTTTATGGCTTGCTTGCTTTCTTATTTATTTATTGTTCAACAACAACTTCCTTGTGGGGACCATCCAAAGGTCCCCGCAAAGATAGTAAAATTTGACAATTTTGACCTTATGGGGACATGAAAAGCATTTTGATTCATTCATTCATGTACTTATTTATTGTTCTTCATCATCCTCATCATCAACAACAACAACTTCCTTGTGGGGACCATCAAAGGTCCCTGCAAAGATAGTAAAATTTGACAATTTTTACCTTGTGTGGACATGAAAAGCATTTTGGTTCATTCATTCATTCATTCATTCACTTATTAATGTTCAACAACTTACTTGTGGGGACCATCAAAGGACCCCACAAGGACAATAAAATTTGACAATTTCAACCTTGTGGGGACATGAAGAGGAAACATTTTGGCTCTATCTATCTATCTATCTATCTATCTATCTATCTATCTATCTATCTATCTATCTATCTATCTATTGTTCATCATCAGCAACAACTTCCTTGTGGGGACCATCCAAAGGCCTCCAAAAGGATAGGAAAACTTGACAATTTCAACCTTCTGGGGACATTTGGATGGTCCCCACAAGGAGGAAAGTGTTGTTGTTTTAAACAATAAACAAACAAAAGAGCCAAAAGGGTGTGTGTGTGCGGGGGGGGGGGGGGGGGGTGTTAGTATGTAGTAGGTATAGTAGTAATAGACTACAGTATTAATACAGAGATAAATTATACGTTTTCTTATCTGGCTCACTCAACTGTTGCTCACTTTTAGGAATAGCTAACTAAATGTTAAAGGTTTGTAACAAAATTTTTACTTTTAAAACATATTTTTCCTTCACTCTTAGAAAAGATGTGTTAAAGCTGACACAAATTGTGTTAAATTTTTACGCCTCAGTGGGTGAGTTTTGGGACAACACTAGTGTTAATTTAGACACATTTACTGTGTAAATGATTTTAACACGATGACTGTGTCAGGAACGTTAACACACAGGTTAATACACAGGACGTGTTCATTTTAAAACTACGCATAACTATGTGTCAAACAGCTAACACATTGACACAAAATGTGTAAACTACACATAATGCGATACATAATTTGTGTAATTTTTCTACACATTTTATCTAGGATCATTGTGCATTGAATAATTTTGCATGTATTCAATGCCAATCACATTGAATTTTTCACAATTTTCAAAGCAAAATGGAGGGTGGGGGGTTTGATGCTCATGTTGTCTGCAGGGTATGTATTATGTACTGTAAAAATGTCAAGTATCATAAGCTATTTTTGCCCTGTTGTATAAATTACCTGTCATAGGATAGAGTTTATTAGGATACATGGTGTCTGTTGTCAATAAGGCTGCCTTTGCATGATATAATTCAACATGACCCCTGCCCTCAGAAATGAGACATTGGATTTTCTTGCTGTGTCAGTATTCTGAGATGCTGGCGATTTTGAGAGACCCATTCACACCAGCTAGACCCAATAAGACATTTGAACCCTGCTTTCAGAGACAGTAAGTCAATATTAAACATCAGGTTCAATGATCTAAAGTAACTATAGGCTATGAGATGGCTAGGATTTGATATTCTGTAACAGGAAGAGCACAATGTCTGTTATAGAATATCAGTCATTGCCAGGAAAACTCTTGCCTGGAGTAGAGGAATATGCATTAAGGCCCCTACAGACTCTTGGTGATGCACAGAAAACCCATTTTTGTACAGGTCTGTTTTAGGGTTTTTCCTCATTTTTTCAGAGCCTGTAAACATTTCTAGCTAGAAAATTCACCACTCAAAATTCTGTTATTCTTAATCCAGAAGGTAGCATCTAGTGCACTGATAACAAATTATGGAAATATTTATGCAATCATGAAAGTCTGTGAGAAAATGATACTCCTTTCTTCCAGCTATTATATTCCTACAGTCCACTATCTTTCCCAACGACAGGATTTAGCACTGCGGTGTTGGCATTACTGAAAAGATTCTTTGCTTATGCTGTTTACCTGTGTAGTGTTATAGCCGATCCATGCATGTAAATAAAACAATGCTGAAATCCACTCTGAATGTCATTATGGCATATTGCATCATTGTGTAATTCATTATAATCTACTTCCTGCAAGTTGATTTCCATGTAATGGCATCACCCGGGCAGTAAAGCCTGGCTAAATTCATTACTGCAATCAAGGCATGATGATGATGATGTCTTGCCATAATTTCCCTCCCCTCTTCCTGTAAAATACCCGTCTGCTCCTGCTGTCATTTTGTATCCAGTCACTGTCAGGTTGAATAAAGTGCAGATGTCACAGTGTACACTCATCTGCTCTGAACCAGAATTTTTGTTGATATTTTACCCATTTGATCTTTGTAGGTGGAATTGGGATTAATTAAATTATAAATTATGTAATAATTGATAATTGAATTAATCAATTTATAATTAAAGATCAGTCTCATAAAATCTTAAATAATTAATCTTAATATTCACCGTGAATGGTTACATTCAAGATTAATGGTAGCTCTGCATTAGATGGGAAACCCAGTTGTATACAAAAGCTAAATTTGAAGGAAAAAGGAGTTCTAAATAGTTGACCTTGTGAATAAACAACAGGAACAAGTAAAATGTAATTCAATTTGATTAGCTTTTATTTGTCTACTACTCACTAATAAGAATCTCACAAAATACATTCAATGTCGGGCAAAGGTAATAACAAGGCACAACAATGGAACAATTACACCTGGGCCATAGGTTTGGGCAGGAGAGAGGGGGAGAGAGAGAGAAAGAGAGAGATAGGAAAAGAGAATCCCTTGTGTGTGTGTGTGTGTGTGTGTGTGTGTGTGTGTGTGTGTGTGTGTGTGTGTGTGTGTGTGTGTGACTAGGGAAAGCCGATGCGTGCGTGTGTGTAGGTGTGTGTGTGTGTGTGTGTGTATCTGTGGGCAGATGCTAACGACTAGCCACTCTAGCAATGCTTAAGCAAAATGGCGGTCAATGCCTAGATGTCGTAAACTAGGTGATGTATCACAGGTAGCTCAATGAGGGAGGTACCAAAATGGCATCAGGGAATATGGCGCCTGCAGGCCTAGTCGAGAACACAAGCCTACCAGCTAGCGTATCACCCTGAGGTAGCTAGCAATGAGTTGCTAATGAGAATCTGGCCACGTTACAGCTGGATCCAAACACTGTGCTTAACAACAATTTCCAACAGACTATCTAGGCAAAGAACTCAACGCAAGGGAGAGAGAGAGAGAGAGGGGAAGAGTAATAGGTGTTGGATGGAGAGGACTAGGCCTTGTAGCGGTCCAGCCTCGGGGCTTAAAATAACAAACTTGTCGCTGCGCTGCTAATCAGATAGGGAAGCTAGCAATGGAGTTAAGGAAAGACATAACATGCAAGATACCCTGTTTAACAAGTTCAAAGAAAAACAGAACCAAAACAAACAAACAAAAAAAAAACCTTCCGTGTCTGAGCGGGTATGCTAAACAGCTCAAAGCTTAAACATGACCCTAACAACCATCTGAATAAGCTACAAATTACTAAAATTTGCCCAAGTGCCTACTCAATGCGATGGAAGTTCGTTCTCCGATGTCCGCGCTGAGGGTTGCGGTCCGAGGAGAGGAGGTTAGCGGCGAGTTGCATCCAACCGCGGCTAAACGAAGCAGGGAGATGGAGGCCTAGCTGGTCCACGGTGCTTCGGGAGAAACCTCCGGTGATGCGTCGACGAGAAAAAGGCTGAGAGGAGCAAAGCTGTCCGCAAATGCCTCTTAGCGTGGAAAACTACTTAACTGTAGTTAAACTTTGCAAAGGTTTAGAATCAAAACCACTATATCACTGAAACCTAGCGGGTCGTTCAAAAGTTCGGCCGAAACTAATTTGAACAGGCTGTTCTCAAACAATAGCGGTTAGTCTCAACACTGTAGCTTGCGTGCCTACAGTCCGTCCGACCACTCCAGTAGTCAGAACATGAGAGAGCGAATTGAGGCGCTCTCGATACAGTTAAAGCAGTTCCACTTTACGTCACATCCGGGTGGAGCGCGCAAGGAATTGTGGGATCGTTATGGGGCGCTGGCAAGTTACCAACAATCTTATTAGAGAAAAAAGCACTAGTGCCGCTTTTCCACTACAAACGCGGCTGAGTCGGGCTGAGCCGTGCCGTGCTGAGTCGGGCTGAGCGGGGCTGTTGGAGTTGCATTTCGACTACAACCGCGCTGAACCGTGCTGGCTGGAAGTGGGTGGACACATTGGGTGGAGTTAGCGAAAGTGGGTGGACGTCAGGTGATGTCGTTAAGCAGCGCAAACAGTGACATCAGTGAGCTTTTAAGCGGTAGTCTCACGACCCGAATAGTAAACAATAAACATGGAGAACATGGAGTCGTTAGTGTTGCTGGTCTTGGTGCTGTGGCTTGTTGTCACCGACAACGCCAACAGATACTGGCAAGAGCGTATAGATGAGGCGAGGCGCATAAGGCTTCAAAAATTCTCGTAATTCTTCTTCTTCCGGGTTTGCGGTGTTTACAGATCCCAGTGTGCTCGCGGGGCGTGTGTGGGCATGTGAGGACACTCCTCCTCACCAATCAGTGCACAGGGGAGTGTCTCCTCACGCCCCCAACCTCACTCGGCTCGCTTTGGCTCGCTTCAGCCCCACTCCAAAACGGTGCGAGTTTTAGGGGCTAAGCAGGGCTGAAACGAGCTGAGTCGTGCTGGTTTTTGGTAGTCGAAACGCGAGCCGTGTCGGGCTGAAGTGAGCTGAAGCGAGCTGAAGTGAGCTGAAAAAGGGTAGTGGAAAAGGGCCATAAAAGCTTATATTCTGGCTCCTTTACTAATTCACATGATGACCTGACAGAACTGTCCTCGGAAGAACCACATTTAGAAAACTGTTTGACCTTTTATACATGATGGCATAATCCACTTTATTATATGCACAACAGCCTGGGAAAACCCATCACATGGTGAAATATCAGCATTTCCTACACTATATACAGTGTATATTTTCCAGAAATGAAATATATATTTTTTTCTATGTATCTCAACCAAAAGTAAAATCATCACAATTTAAAATCTGGCTACCCCAAAAGTGAAAAGGGAGAAAATTATATATAAAGATTTCATTCTGACTGCAGCACAGGAGCATACATTTTGACAGTCAGTATCCAATTTTAATTCCTGAATTTATTACAATTACATTTGTTTTTTTATGGACTGTAGCTATTGAACAACTCTATTAATCAGATCCGGACATCCATTGAATGAACGGGGGAAAAAAACACAGTTAGCTAGCAAGGCTTTAGACATCTTTAGGCAGACTGACTGTTTTTAACGGATTTTGTTATAGTCACTCTTTACCCAATTTAAATATAATCTGCAGCCAAAAGGTCTGTGATTTTGTTATTTGGTTGACTTGTATTTATTATCAAATTCTTACAGTTTTAAATATCTTGATCTACAAACCCCATTTCCAGAAAAGTCGGAACATTGTCCAAAATGCAATAAAAACAAAAATCTGTGATTTGTTAATCCACGAGAACTTTATTTAACTGACAAAAAGTACAAAGAAAAGATTTGTGATAGTTTTACTGACCAACCGAATTGTATTTTGTAAATTTGATGTCTGCAACACACTCAAAAAAAAAAAGTTGGGACAAAGGCACAATAAGGCTGAAAAGTTTATAGGATATTCAAGTAACACCATTTTGGAAGATTCCACAAGAAGCAGATTAATTGGTATCATGATTGGGTACAAAAGGAGCAGCACCAAAGGCTCAGACTTTGCAAGCAAGACTAGGTCATGGCTCATCCCTTTGTGCCAAAATTTGTGAGAGAATTGTTAGCCAATTCCGACCTTGACCTTTACACACTGAGATGTCTCTGAATTCCCTGAATCTTTTCACAGTATTATGTACTGTAGATTTTGAAAGACCTAAAGTCTTGCATTGAGAAATGTTGTTTTTGAATTGACTAACAATTCTATCACAAATTTCACAAATCTCTCTCTCTCTCACCAATTTTGGCACAAAGACGTGAGCCATGACCCATCCTTGCTTGCAAAGACCGAGCCTTTGGTGCTGCTCCTTTTATACCCAATCATAATACCCTCACCTGTTACCAATTAGCCTGCTTATTGTGGATTCTTCCGGGGTGTATGGGGTGTTAGGGAGAGGTAGTACCTTTGGTATGGTGGGTTTGCCATGTCCTTTCAGGACAGCCCTTCTGCCACTTGTCCTCACCTGACATCCAACTCTCACCTGTGGCTCCTCATGCTGTAGGCATGCAACAGCAGCCATCCCACAGGCAACAGCCTTGGCAGGCTGGCTAAAACAGGTGAAGGGTAACTGGTGGGTTTCAACCCTCAGCGAGTTACTTACGGGTTTGTCAGCCCTACTGCATGCAAAAACTGATTCCCGGCAGAATGCGCAGAAGAGATCACTTACAGATCCAATGGTCATGACGGCGGTGTCAGCAAGCACTGTGGAGTGCTTTAGGGCATGGACGTGACGCTCAGAAGTCCTGGTCATCCACTGCAGCCTGGAAGTCTCCAGTTGTAACAGTTCACTGTGCCACTGGAAAAAGGCTCCCCAGGCTGAGAGAGTGGGATTACCCCAGTGCAACGATTTTCTCACTATAAAAAACTTCCCGCACAGGTCCATTTTGCAATTCATCATTCAGCACTGCTTAATAGACTTATCATTATCTCAGAGCAGAACCTTCCAGAGGCACAGTGTGGCTTCAGATCTGGGAGAAGCACCTTGGACATGATATTTGCCTTAAGACAAGAAAAGTGCATTGAGCAAAATATGCCTCTCTATTCTGTCTTCATCGATTTGACAAAAGTCTTTGATACCGTCAACAGAAAGCCCCTTTGGACAGTCCTTGAGCGGTTTGGATGCCCACAGAAATTTGTAAAGATCATACAGCTTTCTCATGAAGGCATGACCGGCCAGGTCTTCTCTAGTGGGGACATCACAGAACCTTTTGAGATAAGCAATGGCGTAAAGCAGGGCTGTGTCTTAGCACCGGTTCTCTTCAACATCTTCTTTACGTGCATGTTGTCCCATGTGGTCAAAGGTCTGGAGAAAGGGGTGTACATATGATACCATCTGGATGGCTCCCTCTTTGATTTTCGTCGGCTTACTGCCAAAACAAAGAGCCTTTATGATCTCATCCAGGAAGCCCTCTTTGCCAATGATTGTGCGCTCGTGTCCCATGAGGAATCCGATCTGCAAACGATGCTCAATTGCTTCTCTGAGGCAACAAAGTTGTTTGGCCTAACAATCAGTCTAAGTAAGACAGAATTGCTCCACCAACCTGCACCAAACACCAATCGTCCCACACCAACTATCACCATAGACGATACACAGCTTACAAATATTGGGAGTTTCAAGCATCATCTCAGAAGATGGCTCCTTGGATAAGGAAATTCATGCTCAAATCAGCAAAGCAAGTCATGCTCTGGGGAGGCTCCGTAACAAAGTACTTAACCAGCACAACATCCGCCTGTCAACAAAGTTGAAAGTGTATAAGGCACTGGTCCTCCCTTCTCTCCTATACAGATGTGACACATGGACATTGTACTGCAGGCACATCAAGAAGCTGGAAAGCTTCCACATGCGAGCCCTGCACTCCATACTTGGAATCCGGTGGCAAGATCGAATCACCAACATTGAAGTCCTGGAATGTGCTCAATCTATCAGCATTGAATCTGTGCTCATCAAGGCCCAACTCCGTTGGGTGGGGCATGTCATCCGTATGGAGAAACACCGCATGCCCAGACAACTATTGTATGGAGGCACCAAGGCAGACTCAAAAAAAGCTATGAAGACTGCATCAAAGTCAATCTCAGTTGGTGCAAGTTAAAACCAAAGGAACTGGAGGAGCAGGCCGGAGAGCGATTCAACTGGAGAGCTATAGTCCATCAAGCCTCTGCTAGTTTTGAGGTGGCCCGGAAGCAAAAAATTATCACTGCAAGAGAGCAGCAACTTAGTGCAACACCGGCAGCAAATACCACAACCGATTTCCAGTGCCCTCACTGCTACAGACACTGTGCTTCCAGACTCGGACTGCAGAATCACCTCCGAATTTACCGATGATAGCAGAATGATAAAGTCTTCTTTGGACCCGAAGGACAACCATGGATGTGGAATCTTCCAAACTGGTGTTACCTGAAAATCCTATAAACTTGTCAGTCTTATGTCCCAACTTTTTTTGAGTGTGTTGAGCCATCAAGTTCTAATTTAATTTATATTTCCATCCAGCCATTATCCGTAACCGCTTACCCTGTGCAGGGTTGTGGGCAAGCTGGAGCCTATCCCAGTTGACTATGGGTGAGAGGCGGGGTACACCCTGGACAAGTCGCCAAACCATCGTAGGGCTGACACATAGAAACAAACAACCATTCACACTCACATCTATGGTCAATTTAGAGCCACCAATTAACCTAACCTGCGTATCTTTGGACTGCGGGGGAAACCCACGCAGACACGGGGAGAACATGCAAACTCCACCCAGAAAGGCCCCCGTCAGCCACTGGGCTCGAACCCAGAACCTTCTTGCTATGAGGTGACAGTGCTAACCACTACACCACCATGCCACCCATCATTTATATTTACAAAATACTATTAAGTTGGTCAGTAAAACTACTGAAAATCTTTTCTTTTTATTTTTGTCAGTTAAATACAAGTTTACGTGAATTAACAAATCACAGATTTTTGTTTTTATTGCATTCTGGAAAATATCTGAACTTTTCTGACATCACAGACAGAGTGTTTGTGGTGTGTACTGAGAAGTGTATTATAACCTGAAACTCATTAACCAAATGGAAATATTCTTCATTTTCAGGGGTTTTTTTTTAAATTAAGCAATGCTTATTCACAATGTCAGCATTTTTTAATTTTATTGTAATTTTCATTTTTAAGTTTGTGTGTGTATGCTGTGGAGAACCAGAAGACTAGCCATAAGGCTACTATTTTTATAGACTATTGAGATGACTCAGGCGTATTTCCCCTGTCACTGAGCATTAAGCTGAATTATACTGCAAGCACGCCATGTGTGTGTGTGGTACTTAGAAGTTTCCAAACCAGGAAACACAGACACAGAAAAGGAAGTGTTCATTACACTCTGTTGACAAAAAAGATTGTTTCTGTGATTGTGATTAAAATATGAACTATATCTATATATACTCACCAGCCACTTTATTAGGAACACCCATCTACCTGCTGCTTGATGCAGTTCTCTAATCAGCCAATCCCTTGACAACAGCACAATGAATAAAATCACGCAGATACAAATCAAGAGCTTCAGTTAATGTTCACTTCAAACATCCGAATGGGAAAAATTGTGATCTCAAAGTGTGACTTTCTTTCACTGTGGCATGGGTGTTGGTTTGAGCCAGATGGACTGGTCTGAGTATTTCAGAAACTGCTGATCTCCTGGGGTTTTCACACACAGCAGTCTCTAGAGTTTACACAGAATGGTGCGAAAAACAAAAGAACATTGAGAGAGTGACAGTTCTGTGGGTGGAAATAAACGCCTTGTTGATAAGAGAGGTCAGAGGAAAATGGACAGATTGGTTCAAGCTGCCAGGAAGGATATAGTAACTCATATAATCACGCTTTACAACCATGGTGAGCAGAAAAGCATCTCAGCATGCAACAGCAGAAGCCCGCATTGGGTTCCAGTCCTGCAGCCAAGAACAGGAATCTTAGAATCAAGAACATGTTCCTATTAAAGTGGCCAGTGAGTGTATTAGCTTCCTTTTCTTTACTTTCTAACATATCCCCTAACATGCTCTATATTTCAGTCTAATACTCACAGAAAATTTAAATTAACTACTTAAAAATAGCTTATGACCAGTATATCCAAATCAACTTGTATTCATTAAACTTAAATCTTCAATCCGTCTAAATTCATGTCTTGCATGTACCATTAGTGACGCTACACTCACTCTGACACCTGTAGGCCAATTGGCCTGTCAGTTGCCAGCCTCTTATGAGGCTTTCTGCATCTATCTTGAGATGATGCTTCATTCACCACCGGCTTGCTAGGCCTGTCACAGTTTCACCAGACAAGCAACCATTCACACCAAAAGGCAATTTAGAGTAGCCAGTTAACTTAATCCACGTCTTTTGGACTGTGGGAGGAAACGGTGGGGTGGCATAGTGGTGTAGTGGTTAGTATGGTCGCCTCACAGCAAGAAGGTTCCGGAGTTTGCATGTTCTCCCTGTGTCTGCGTGGGTTTTCTCTGGGTGCTCCGGTTTCCCCCACAATCCAAAGACATGCAGTTAGGTTGACGTGGGGCGGCCTTGGGCTGAGGTGCCCTTGAGCAAGGTACTGAACCCCTGACTGCTCCCCGGGTGCTCTGGTGTGGCTGCCCACTGCTCTGAGTGTGCACGTGTGTTCACTGCTTCAGATGGGTTAAATGCAGAGGATGAATTTCACTGTTCTTGAAGTGTGCATGTGACAAAGGTTTCTTCTTCTTCTTAAAACCAGAGAAACCATTTCTTACAAAAAAAGACCTGGAATACTGATTCATCTGACTATAATACATGTTTCCACTGTGATGGTCCATTCCAGATGCCTTCAAGCCCAGAGAAGTCGACAACATTTCTGGACACAGTTAACATAAGGCTTCCTTTTTGCACAGTAAAGTTTTAACTGGCATTTGTGGGTGTAACTCTGTCTGTAGTGCTCGACAATGGTTTGCCAAAGTAATCCCGAACCCATGTGGTTATGAATGACGGTTCTTGATGCAGTGCCGTCTGAGGGATCGGAGATCACGGGTGTTCAGCTTAGGCTTGTGCCCTTGCCCTTTACACACCGAAATTTGTCTAGGTTCATTGAATCATTTAATGATATTATGCACCATAGAGTGAAATATCCAAATCCCTTTCTATCTTTCTTTGAGGAACATTGTTTTTAAACATTTCAATTATTTTCTCACACATTTATTGACAAATTGGAGATCTTTGGCCTATCTTTGCTCATCAAAGACTAGGCCTTTCCTGGATACTGATTTTGTATCAAATCATGATTACAATCACATCATTATTTAATTGTTTTTCCTCATTACTAGCCCTAAATTGCCCCCCATCCCAACTTTTTTTTTGAATGTGTTGCAGGCCTGAAACACAGGAATGGATGTATATTAACAAATTAAATGAAGATGATCAGACAAAACATGAAATATCTTGGGTTCGTACTGTCTGCAGTGAAATACAAGTCAAAGTAAATTTAGAAATCAATGCTTTCTTTTTATTTGCATTTTCCATACAACACCAACTTCTGATTTGAGGATGTAAAACTACATGAAACTACAACATTGGCATCTAATAAGACAAAGAAACAAACACATGAATGAATGAATGAATGAATGAATACAGAAGGTGTTATCTGGTCCTGACCAGCCACACAAGATACCATCTGCTCACATGGCTTTTCTTTCTTTGTATCTGGTTGCCAGTTAGAGTTTATATGCACGTCACAGGTGCGTAATTGTTCCATGAGCTGTTTGAGTGGAAGAATGTGCAGGATGAATGTCACACAAGCAGACTGCGCTGTCAGTCAAAGGCCAGTCACCTTCAGTTCAGCTGGTATTTGCTGATAGACGAGGGTGATTTTAAGGTCAGGACAAGTCTTAAATAGTTGAACTATGGCCAACTTATGCTAGGCCTAGGAAGAGGTGGACAGTAACGAAGTACATTTACTTAACTGCACTTTAAGTATCTGTACTTTGAGTATTATTTTTTTTTGGAAACTTATGACTTTAACTTCACTACATTTGAAATACAAATATTGTACTTTTCACTCCACTACATTTCTATCCAGGTCCTCGTTACTCTGAAACAGCTTTGAAAGTGGATGCTTTTTTCTTTTCCTTTCTAAAATGTGATTGATTTTCCGCAAGTGACACTGAGACAGCCGATCAGTAATCACTAGGGTCACGTCACGTCCATAGACTGGATAAAATCTCAGCAGCATTATTTAACACGATCAGTTGATGGCAGAATGGAAGGAGGTGGGTCTTCTGAGGAACATGCGCACCCATGGCCATACCTAGAACCCATGTTTCAGTTTTCTATCTGGATTAAAGATTTGTTTTGTTTTAAATGTTTGCCGAAAACGAACCACATCACAGCCTACAAAAACTCGCCGTCCAACCTGCGGAAGCATATTGAGGTATATAAACGTTTTATTCCAAGAGAAAGCTTGCACCGAAGGTGTCTGTGCTTTTAGAGCGAGCGATAACACTGCAATAGCTATGCAGTCTGGTTAGTCAAATGAATTTGAAATGGATTTGCCCGCCAAATTGCCGTAGCCTTGTCCACGGCTAACGTTAACACATAGCTAGTTAACTTGGACACTGTTAGTTAGCATGTAAACACAGAGTTCAGAGTTACGCTAACATGAATAACATTAACTTATCTGAAGTCCTTTCAGAAACATGTTTTAGCATAATCTTGGCAAATAAACAGAATGTAGAAATCTTTCTTTTCTAGTAACGTTAGCTACCCAATAGAGCTGTAACAATATGCGTATCGAAATCGCGATACGCAGAGCCACGACCCGTGTCGCGATACAAGAAGGCAGAATCGCGGTACACCCTTTCAAATTTCTCCTCAGCCCAAAAACAGAGGCGCTTCCAAACTTCAATTTATGAATACTTTACTTTTTATTTAAATTACATTTTAAACTTACTTAAATTACTTTTATTTTTTTATATCTATTAGTAAGTCGTTTTTTCGCCGACCTGCGACAATCTTCTGCGAGTCACGCAACGTCCACACTCGCCACTGGCAGAGCATTCATTTCTTTTAAGCGGTCGCCATTCTGGTTGCGACGCGGGGAGCGAATCTGTAAACAAGCAGCTCATTGGCTGGCTAGGTGTGCCACAAGCCAATCACAATCACTTGACCGGAAAGGCATGCAGTGTTGCCAGATTGGGCGGGTTTAGGTGCTTTTTGGCTGGTTTTGAACATATTTTGGGGTGGAAAACGTTAGCAATATCTGGCAACACTGAAGGCATGTCTGCTTGGGCGGAAGCCTTCTGCGGCAGTTACATTTTGACACGCGAGCAATGTTTCACCATAAAAATTCCGTAATTTCCATCTGTTTTCCGCGATCACAGAAAATCATTGGCCCTATGAGAGTGAGACAGTGAGAGAGCCATCCCCCCCAAAAAAATCTTAACGGATTTACACGATTTGGAAAAATGACTTTTTCAGAACCGAAAAAAACAGAGCTTCCGGCTCAACAGTATTCTCATCTCATTATCTCTAGCCGCTTTATCCTTCTACAGGGTCGCAGGCAAGCTGGAGCCCATCCCAGCTGACTACGGGCGAAAGGCGGGGTACACCCTGGACAAGTCACCAGGTCATCACAGGGCTGACACATAGACACAGACAACCATTCACACTCACATTCACACCTACGGTCAATTTAGAGTCACCAGTTAACCTAACCTGCATGTCTTTGGACTGTGGGGGAAACCGGAGCACCCGGAGGAAACCCACGCGGACACGGGGAGAACATGCAAACTCCGCACAGAGGGGCCCTCGCCGGCCCCGGGGCTCGAACCCAGGACCTTCTTGCTGTGAGGCGACAGCGCTAACCACTACACCACCGTGCCGCCCTGCTCAATAGTATTATTTTGAGAAATAAAACAATCTTTGGATATACATTTGTTCATTTTTGCATACATATTACTCATTCTCTGCAGTGGTCTGAATTATTTGTTATTAAATAGTTAATGTAAGTAAGTAAATGTTAATAAGTCAAATTTACTACTTTAAAAAAACATTTAAAAAAAAATCGTGGGTGTATCGAATCGTGGGTCAAAAATCGCGATACGAATCGAATCGTGAGTTGGGTGTATCGTTACAGCCCTACTACCGAATATGATTTTGAGTTTGAAAAGAGTTTGCTAGCATGTCAGGTGGAGTTTCACTGACTAGCTAGTTTAACAGACCACCATGATGGCACAGCATGCGTTCATTTTGTAAATCCAGTCAGTTGCTTCAGAGGCATTAGGTTTTGTAAGCGTTGTGGCAATAATACAACGATGCATTGACAGAAAATGTACTTTTAATACTTAAGTATTTTTAAAAGCAAGTACTTCAGTACTTTAACTTAAGTAAAAATTTGACTGGACAACTTTCACTTGTATCGGAGTAACATTTGACCAGTGGGATCTGTACTTTGACTTAAGTAATGAAGTTGTGTATTTTGTCCACGTCTGGGCCGAGGTCATCTGCTTTGATAACAAGTACTGGATGCATTCTTTACATCCAAGCATTTTTTAGAAATGCCTAATGAATTAAATTTCACTAATTATCCAGTTGATACAGAATGTGATGCTTCTGAAAACAAACTGCAAAGCATCAGCTAATTATGGGTTCTAAGCAAGAGTCAAATATAACCTTTGCATTGAATATAAAAAAAATTATTTTCTTAAATTCAGTAAGCAGGACACATTTACTGACATGTAAACAGACATTATATTCTAACTTTCTAAACCTATTGCTAGAACTAGAATTATTTTTTTTTAACATAAAATCAATAAATTTTGAAATTCTTTGAAAAATAATAACCTGTCCTACTTACCATCAAACTATGACTACATTAGGTTAGTGTGTCCAATATTTTTCTTGTGGTTAAAACACAAATCCTTTTGTGGTGAAGGTGAATTGTCGGACACATTAGGAAGAAATAATTCGACATAGACGTCAATCAGATGGTGATGGTGACCTCATATCACCTCTGAAGAGAGGAACAGTTACTAGTTGAGGATGGCGTGAAAGACAGCTGACTGTCACATGATTAACAGACTACAAACCTACAGTTTTAACTGGTCAGTTTATGACATAAGCCATATTGAGGGATTTCATGTGGCGTCACATCTCTCGTGGCAACACAAGTTGGCCATGTTTATGGTCAAGTTGTAGGCCTAACTTAGTAGAGCAACTGCTTTTCGATGCAAAGATGGTCAAATTTTGTTATTTTTGGATGCTCAAATCGCTCTAACCACGATAGTCAGTCATTTTATAGCTTTCCAGCTATTTTTATCATCAAGGGGACCATACATGTGAAATTTCAAAGAAAAACCAACTCAACTCATAGAAACTGGACTCCAACAAAGCAGAGTCTGCTCCCACCATTTTTTCCTCAGGTCTATGATTGATTTTACTCTGAATTCTCGTCTCGTCTTCTTCCGCTTTATCCGGGACCGGGTCGCGGAGGCAGCAGTCTAAGCATGGAAGCCCAAACTTCCCTTTTCCCAGACACCTCGGCCAGCTCCTCAGGAAGAACACCGAGGCGTTCCCAGGCCAGCCGAGAGACATAGTCCCTCCAGCGTGTCCTGGGTCTTCCCCGGGGCCTCCTCCCAGGGGAACATGCCTGGAACACCTCCCCAGGGAGGCGTCCAGGAGGCATCCGAAAAAGATGCCCGAGCCACCTCAGCTGATTCCTCTCGATGTGGAGGAGCAGCGGCTCTACTCCGAGCTCCGCCCGAGTGACTGTGCTTCTCACCCTATCTCTAAGGGAGCGCCCAGCCACCCTGCGAAGGAAACTCATTTCGGCTGCTTGTATCCGCGATCTTGTTCTTTCGGTCATTACCCAAAGCTCATGACCATAAGGTTCACCAAAACCCTTATGGAGAAAAAATCTAGGACCGTGACGTCGCCCGGTATGGCACAGCCGGGGCCCCACCCTGGAGCCAGGCCCGGGGTTGGGGCTCATATGCGAGCGCTTGGTGGCCGGGCCTTTGCCCATGGGGCCCGGCCGGGCTCAGCCCGAAGAGGTGACGTGGGCCCGACCTCCTGTGGGTTCACCACCCACAGAGGTAGCAGTAGGGGACTGGTGCAGTGTGGATTGGGTGGCAGTCGAAGGCAGGGGCCTCGACGACCTGATCCCCGGACACAGCGGCTAGCTGTTGGGACATGGAATGTCACTTCTGAATTCTTGTTTAATTTAAATAAAAATGTACATTTTAGCTTGGATGTTGCAATTAAAACCCCAAAAGGCGATATATATAAACATAAAGCATCAATTTTTTATTCCTTGTCTTACAAACTAACCTCTTACGCTACGTTCACACTGCAAGGCTTAATGCTCAATTCCGATTTTTTTGTGAAATCCGATTTTTTTGTGAGGTCGTTCACATTAACAAATATATGCGACTTGTATGTGATCCTCAGTATGAACGAAAAGCGACCTAAAAGTGTTCCGCATGCGCACTGCAGGATACGACGACGTCACACGCAGTGAGCATGGCCAGTGTTTACGGAAGTAAAACCGCCCGGTTGCGGTATGACCCATCCAATCTAGCTTGAATAGCTGCATCCCCCCAAATGGAAATCAGCTCCCTAACCTCTGCGTCCTTCCATTGAGAAGATTCAGAACCTTCACAGCCCGAAGCGTCCCTCGCATTGATGTCATGCGCAGGGGCGCAGATACGTTTTTTGAACTGGGGGGGACAAAGCTGCCAGCAAACCAACCCCAACCCCGATATGCCTGTCAAACTTGTTGTTAGTAACCATAGCAACCAAGCTCGAGCTCGCAACCTGTGCAGTCTGCGCAGCTCAACCAACCGAATATCAGTCTTTGTTTTGTTTTATGTGAATTGTTGCAACTATGTATACACTGCTGTGCACCTCAATAAACCGAATGGTAATTAGTCTTTTGATTTTTCCGTGAGGTTTGCCTTATGCAAAGAAAGACAGCATAGACGTTTTTTCCTCCCTATAAGTAGGGGGGACCGAACGAGGTGAATTTAAATATGACTCGTCCCACCCTCTATCTGCGCCCGTGATTATGCGCCATGTTGTTGTAACTTTTTTGAGAGACCCGCCGCCTACTTCAGCGCAGAATAGTGACGTTTGTGGCTTGTTGATGACGTGTAAGTCGGATGAATGCGACCTGGCGGTTCAGACTGAAGTCGCATATGAAAAGAGCAGATAGGAATCGGAATTAGGACCACATATCCAAACGGCCTGGGTCGGATTTGAAAAAATCGGATCTGTGTCGTTCATATTGTCAATAAAAGATCGGATACAGGTCACATATGGGCGAAAAGATCGGATTTGAGTCACTTCAGCCTGCAGTGTGAACGTAGCCTTAGTTATCCTCACTCCTAAGTTAGCCTCAGGTTAAATTCTTTTTAAACTCTTTACTCGGCAATGTTCTAAATGTTTTTATCGACATGTATAGGAAAACCATCAGACCTTTACTGCACTGATAGCTTGGATTGGGCTGCCACACTGGCCAACTTTCAACAATCAAAAATATTACTTACTCACTCTGCCACAAACTATCATCTTTCCTTTGCCTTGAATTTTCTTCACACATTTCTTTAACTCATCCAGAAACTAACTGGTTGTAAGCCTTGAGCCCTTTATACGCTCTGAATTCTTCCATGGTGTAGGAGCTTGTTTGAAGAATGAGATACGATGTTATATCGAGGAATGTAATGCCTGGATAATCCTCGATTTCTTCGCTCCATTCCTTCTTTGGCACCTCATAAGGGTCAATATCATCTATTTCTCTTTTTTTCCCCTAAATATCAAGCTTTTGATCAAGAATTTAAGGATAAAATAGAACCTTTCTTTCATGACGTTGATAACACTCGCATCTGCCCCTTCAACTGTTTTAATCTTTAACCTGCCCACAAACATGGCGGCCAAAGTGGTTGCCATGGGAAACACACCCAAGGTGAAATCCTTCTATAATATTTTATGCATTTCAATGACTGCACAGACAGTATTTATCTTGCACAGTTATCCTAAATGTTTCCAAGGTTACAGTTTGTAATTATCAATATATCGCCATCTGTTGGCAGTGAGCACATTCTGCCATTTTCCAGCTGTTCATCCAGACTCATTTCAAAGTGAGGTGACATTTGCTTGGAGGGGCACATTTATTTCACGCAAAACACAAAGCAAGCAAGTCAGTGTTTCCTAAAAATGATCTACTTCACCCAAAAAGCTCAGCTCAATAAACTATCATACAATTTTGAAAAACAAATAAAAGGTTAGTTGTTACGACAAACATTGTTTAAAAAAAAAAAAAACACACACACACGACACCTTAGGGCTTAAACTGTATATTTTTACTGTTCACACAATTGAACATTTCATAAAAGGTCTTGCTTCTTTTATGATAATTATTACATCTTATAATGATCATTTTTATTTTTACATGTATTGCCTGTAAACTGTTGCTTTTAATTTACGTTTCTAGCCATCAAAAATCTCTTAACTAAGATCATACTAAGACATAAGTATAAAATGAGGATCAGCATGTACATGTATACGTGTACATATATACACACGCGCACAAGAGGCATTTTCATGGTTGCATAACTATTGCTGAAAATGGTGTATTACTCTAAATGGCTTGATATCAGTAACATATATAATAAATACGAGTATACAGAGGCATAGTTTTCTGCTTGCATCTGGGTGGACGGGTCAAAAACCGCATAAAATGTCATGAAAGAAGTAGTCTGTAAAATACCATATGGAAACCCAAAAACATGTGACGTGCAAAACGAACCTCATTTTTTACTGCAGTCTGAGCAATTACTTCATCTGCATTAAGAGGAACAATAAAAAGGTCATAATGATGTACATGACTGAACATAATTAAAATGACATCAGATTGGAATAAATTTAAACATGATTTAATCCGTTACAGCTCCACGGCCAGTTTTTATGACTCTCCCTACAGCAATGTTTTATAATAATAACTTGCAGTAACGCAAACACTAAAGTGCACAACATGAACACTGAACAATTGATATTGGCACACTTACAGTTATTTGGGAGTGTGCGTACTGATACATGTTCTACGATGTGTAAAAAGTGTTCTGAAATTTATTTTTCTTTACAGGATGGCATTTTTAACAGATTAATTATATAAATCATATGCACATATTGCAATTTATTTTCTCTAGAGTTTCTTCATATTTAAATTCTGTCCATGTTCATTACATAAGAAAAATCCCGCTGTTTGAAGATAAATGTTGTACACAGCTTTTGCAACGTGTATTTATTGTGAGCATAAATATAACCCAAGTCCGATCATCCTTTTAGTTTAAATGAGATGAACAAAGAAAAAACAAAACAAAACATGCAGTTGTTGTACCTTCAGTATCCTCTGGAGCCATCAAGACAAAGTGTGAGACTGGAATTTTGGGAATGGGTCGAGTTTATAACAAGATACGCAAAAGAATTGTCCTCCATTAAACAGCTTATGGACAATTAATATTTATATTTCTCCATGTAAATGAGGTATACAATCTGAGATATACAACCCCCTATTCTATAGTGCACTCGTTTATGAACATGGCATTATATTCCTTCCTAATAAAAATGAAAGTGATAAAACAATGTAAAACAATTAAAAAAAAAAAAAGCATCAACAGTATGGTAAACTTTAAATATCAAACAAGCTTTCACTGTAATAAGAGCTTCAGTAAAATGAACTTTATTTCTGATTCAGTTTGTGTAACGGCATTCGGATTGAATTGTAGTACCTGCTCAGGACCATATTTATGCTCACAGGTCTATAAAGTAGGTGGGTGAAAACTGAATACTTGTGTCCAGCACATTTAGTTGTGGGAAAGTGTGTGTGCGCGCTCATGCGCACGTGTGAGTGTGTCCATATGTGTACGTGTGACCGTGTGTGTGTGTCCATGTCCTAATACTGGGGTTTCCAGAACATGATCTGTTTATCTTCCCCTCCTGTAATGATGGTGCTGCACTGCTCATTCATCCAAATGCAAGAGACAGGACCTGAAAACAAGATGAGCTCATAAAGCGTACACACAGCCACGAATATAGGGACGATCATTTACAGTAATTTACATTACAGACAAATGTTTGTCCTTCTTGAGCATTTAGATAAGTGTGTGTGTGTGTGTGTGTGTGTGTGTGTGTGTGTGTGTGTGTGTGTGTGTGTTAGGGTGCATCAGTTGCCCCCTAAAAATGAAAAGTTCCTCTGATCATGATGCATTTTTGTTTTTATGTTCCTTTTGGTAAGAAAACACACTGGGTGAAATATTTTGACAAAATTCAAAAGTTTAATGATGGCACCAGGAGCTCAAAGTTATGGAAAAAGCTGCTATTTTATGACTTTTATGACAAAATTTCGATCACTTTTCATGAAACATTATGGCACCTTATAGAGTATACCAAATATCTTAGATACACATTTTTAGTACATATTCTACATATATTATCAAGCACAGTTTGACTTTTAGCTGTTCACTGAATCATTGTTCAACTACTTTTAAACAATACAAATGTATTATGAATCACATTAATGCTTCTCAATCCCTTGCAAAGGTTCTTAACATGATCTCTGGGTCACAAGAAATCAATAAATGGAGTCCAACATTGTGAATCAAACCTTACGCGAAAACATAAAATAAGCGTTTTTTGGCAAAAAATGAACCTCATGGTGCCACCATTAGACTTTTGAATATGGTCAAAAAATTGTACAGGATGCCTTTATTGGTGAAAAGGAACACCCAAACAAAAATGCATCAGATTTTATGAAAGTGAGGGCAACTGATGCACCCTAGTGTGTGTGTGTGTGTGTGTGTGTGTGTGTGTGTGTGTATACCAGAGTGAGCAGGAATCCTGTGTGTGATCTTGCTAGAAAGAACATCCCAGATGAGCAGGTTCCCTGACTGACCTCCAGACAACACAATGCTGCCGTCCCAACAAAAACACCTACACTCCCGAGAACATAAAAATATGCATCAATACTGCTGCTAGATCGATAGATGTTGTCAGAAGTTTACATACAGTGACATGACGGTCATCTTGGATATGAATATCATGGCAGTATTTGGGTTTTCAGTAATTTCTCTGAACTGTTCTTTTTCTGTGGCAGAATGATTGTACAGCATACATCTTTAATTAAAAAAAAAACACTAGAATTTGGTGCACAAGTTTTCATTTTCTTTGGGTTTTGTGAAATCAACACATGGTCAAACTTATTCATACAGAACACCTAATATTTGGATAAAATGTCTCTTCGTAAGATTCACCTTGACCAAACATTTTTGTTTACCATGAACAAGTTTCTGGCAGAATTCTGGTTGGATATTTCATGACTCTTCATGGTAGAATTGGTAGAGTTCAATCAAATTTGTTTTTTTATTTCTTGGCACGGACTCGACTTAAGCATGGTCCATATTTTCAATAGGGTTGAAGTCAGGGCTTGTTTTAAGCTTAATATTAGCCTGCTTTATCCTCCACAACCAGCTCTGATGTGTGTTTGGGATCATTGTCCTGTTCTGAGTCCCAAGTCGTGTTCAAGTTTCTGATGGTTTATGCTGAAGAATTCTGAGGTCGTCCTCCTTCATTATTCCATCCACTTTGTGCAATGAATCAGTTCCACTGGCAGCAAAACAGCCCCAGAGCATGATGATCCTACCACCACCACCACCAGCTGGTACAGTGTCCCTCTGTACATGGTGGTCATTGTGGCCAAACAACTCAATCTTTGTCTCATCTGACCATACAGCTATCCTCCAGAAGGCTTTTTCTTTGTCCATGTGGTCAGCTTCAAACTTTAGTTAAGCTTGAAGGTGTCAATTTTGGAGAAGGGGGTTATTTCTTGGATAGCAGCCTCTTGGTCCATGGTGATCTGAACTGTAGACAGTGATGCATCAGCTTCCAGTTCATGGCAGGGCTGTACCATGGTGGTTCCCAGGTTGTTCCTGACCATCCAAACCAATTTCCTTTCAGCTGAGGGTGACAGTTTGGGTTTTCTTGAAGTAAAGTGGCTTGGCAAAGTGACTTCACCTCACAATAACTTGGATACAATTGTTTGAACTGATCTTGGAATTTGCAGTTGTTTAGAAATGGCTCCAAGAGACATTCTGGTGTTGTGTATATCTGCGATCCTCTTTCTCAGATCTGCACTGAGCTCCTTGGACTTTCCCATTTTACTGTGTGTTGGTCAATGCAATGAGTGCTGTAAACAAACCCTTTTTATGAAGGCACAGAGAACCTACCAGCTGTAGTCAACCATGATCACTAACAGGAAGTTAAGAGACCTCGGCCATGGCAAAATAAGAGACATTTTGGAAGTTTCAGCACCTCTGAATTAATAATCTAAGTGAGCGTATGTATAATTTTTGACCCTGTATGTATAATTTTGACCCTGTGCCAATTTCAGAAAACCCAAAGAAAATTAAAACTTGTGCACCAAACTCTTTTTTTAATATGCATACTGTACAATCATTCTGCCACAGAAAAAGAACAGTTCAAAGAAATTACTGAAAGCCCAAATATTGCCATGACATTCATATCCAAGATGACATTCATGTCACTGTATATAAACTTCTGAACACAACTATAGGACAAATGTTTGAATAATTTACACTGTATGACCTTTATGCTAATAATTCTAAGCTGACATGTAGCAAGTGTTTGGGTAGTGTTTTTAAAATCAATAGGATCTGTAAAATAAATGTACATGTGTAAGTAGAAGGATCGTCTGATGCACTACAACGCAGATATGGAGAAAAAAAAAGGAACGAAAGGCGTCTAAATCTGACATTAGTTCATGTACGGAATGTGCTACTGTAGTGGTAGAAGGGAGTTAAACAAATCAGTATTTTGCAAAAGGGCGGCACGGTGGTGTAGTGGTTAGCGCTGTCGCCTCACAGCAAGAAGGTCCGGGTTCGAGTCCCGTGGCCGGCGAGTGCCTTTCTGTGTGGAGTTTGCATGTTCTCCCCGTGTCCGCGTGGGTTTCCTCCGGGTGCTCCGGTTTCCCCCACAGTCCAAAGACATGCAGGTTAGGTTAACTGGTGGCTCTAAATTGACCGTAGGTGTGAATGTGAGTGTGAATGGTTGTCTGTGTCTATGTGTCAGCCCTGTGATGACCTGGTGACTTGTCCAGGGTGTACCCCACCTTTCGCCCGTAGTCAGCTGGGATAGGCTCCAGCTTGCCTGCGACCCTGTAGAACAGGATAAAGCGGCTACAGATAATGAGATGAGATGAGTATTTTGCAAAAGCAGGATAAAAAAAATTTCATTTTGCCCTAGACCTCCAACCCCAACCACTAAAATGAGCTCAGTGAGCAGTGATCTTAACATTTGTTGCCAAGTGTAACTTGAATTTGGGAGTTATAACAGCATGGAGGGAAGTACGCTCACTGTCCACTTTAATAGGAACACCTGTACCCATGCCCATTCATGCAGTTATCCACTTGTGTGAGTGAAATGCTTTTCTGCTCACCACAGTTATAAAGAGTGGTTATCTGAGTTACAGCAACCTTCCTGGCAGCTCGAACTAGTCTGGGTTGAGTTTCTCAAAAGCATCGGAACACAAAGATCATCGTTAAATGGTAGAGCGAGCATCACAATGAACACTCTCTCTCTTAGTTAAGACACTCTTAGCGTTAAGAGGCTTTTGCGAAACCCACTCCAGGTCATTCTGAACTGAACTCGCTCATTAACAAGGTGTTTCCACCCACAGACTGGCGCTCACTGGAATATTTTTCTTTGTCACTCCATTCTGTCTAAACTCCGGAGACTGTTGTGTGTGAAAATCCCAGGAGGTCTACAGTTTGTGAAATACTTCAACAACCATGCCAGGCTCAAAGAACATTAACTGAAGTATGACGTGTCCGCGTGCTTTTATGCATCGTGCTGCGACCACGTGATTGGCCGATTAGATAATTTCATGAATGAACAGGGGTACGGGTGTTCCTGCTAAAAGTGGGTGGCGAGTTTACCTCGAGCTCCGCCCATTCATTTCACCAGTTGATTTATTTCTTCCAGATTTTCTTGATATTTACTCTCTGCCAATTTCCATATCCAGTTTACTGCATGTATAACTGAACAAGTGAATAAATAAACGAATGGAATGTGTGCAGTGGATGTTACCTCTGTTCTTCCTCTGTAAAAACTGTCGAGAGTAACGTGCCCGTCTGTACGTCTGTAACCTTCAAATATAAATCCTCACCCATACTCAGGATGTTGTGACTGTCTGAACCACACACACACAAAATTGAAAGATCGTCAGAAATCTCAGCATTAGTGTGCATGCAGGTTGTTTTATACACAAGCACATGCATGGAGTGTGCGCGCACACACACACCAGGACTAAAGGCCACTTGGTGGATCTTTCCAGAATGACAGGTGAGCTGATGCAGGAGGGAGAAGCTGGCGAGATCCCAAACACTGAGGGTGCCCTCTTTTGTGCCTGATGCCAAGAGTGTGCCAGCAGGGCTTAGAGCTATAGTGTTAACCTGTACAAACAGATCAAGACATCCCATAATTCCATACAGATCATGCTATTTAATCTGCTGATTTATACTCGTGCTGTGATAATATCAGCGACAGTACAGCGATACACTGTGATAAGGATATTAAAGAAGACAAGTAAACATAGTAAGCGCAAAAAAATTTTTTATATATAGTAAGTTATGTAAAATCATAATCACAATGTAGAAAACAGTTTTAATAAAATGCTAATAACAACTTCTTATAAATTCAGTTATCCATTTTCTTAACCATGCAATTATAATACTAGCTTTTACAGTTATTATAATTAGACTCTTAAAAATTACCCCACCAATTATAAACCCACGCATGTGCATGGACTCAGCAGTGAGACAGGTTCAAGTTACAGCATTAGTCTGAAATGCTAAAGACAGAGACTCACCCCGGCCTCATGCTCCAACTCAGCCAACAGCAAAAACTGTGACCTCTTATTATTGGAAATTTCTGCAGCTACACACTTCCATACCTGTTCACGTGCAAACAGGAACCATCAGTTCAGCAACAGGAAATTACACAAGGCAATATGCAATCAAATATCTACACAGCGCTATTTTCTGTTTGCCTCACTGATGTTGATTTATATTAAACACATTTTAATGGATTATTTTAGTATGATTATCATAAATTACATAGACTCAAGTTGTGTATACTTGGCTATATAGTTATAGTTTTTATTTTGGAGACATTTTCCTTGAGCATACAAATGAGTTTTTAACAGTAACCATTCACCTAATTAGAAGTCGGCCGATAATCAGAGCTGATATTAAGCATTCTTCCCCCCCCAATTATCAGAATCAACACTTGAACTTGTTTCCTTGCCAATAAAAGTCTTTTTTTGGTGGTGGTGTTGTTTGTCATATGACAAATCTTATGACAGATGACAGTGACCTGGAGCCAGAGATGAAGAAGAGAGTCAGCAGAGACGCTTTCACATTTAGCTCCCTAACAACTAGATGCTGGGACAGGAAAGGCCCATCAACACCTGGAAATGTTCCACCAACGCTCTCTATGCAGTCTACTCAACATCAAGTGGTGGTATCATATAACAAATACTGAGGTCCTCAGGAGAGCCAATTGCACCACCATTGAGGCCCTGTCCACACGGCAACGGATTCAGGTGACTCCGATACAATTGCTTATCGTTTAGGCCTGGCGTCCACACGGCACCGGCGTTTTGGGTGCCCAAAACGCAATCTTTTTGAGAACGGGTTCCAGAGTGGAAAGATCTGGCAACGTTGCCGTTGTGAAGTCGCCTGGATGAGTAGAACGGATTTGTTTACGATGACGTCACAACCACATGACTGTGAGTGCTTCACGCCGGGTAGAAGTGTAACGAACTCGATGCGAGTTGTCAACAAATCCTATAACTTGGTTCATGAAATGCGCTTACAAAATATTTTCACTGTGAATATTTATTGTGTAATGGTGCAAAGTGAGAGAGAGAGAGAGAGAGAGAGAGAGAGACTCTGCCCTTAGGGCAGAGTCAATCCCGCCAGCAAAAATAGGGGAAAAAAAAAGGAGCGATCTCACCTCTTCAGATATTGGTTTAAGTCCTACAATACATTCCTCAAAAAGGGCGTAGAGGAGCAAATTAATCCATCAACGTGTAGCATTCAATTTATTCCGGACCATTAAAGACGCCGCCTTCTGCGTAGAATCATACGTCATCCTCGCTGCCATATTGGATAGGTCAAAGCGGAGAATAAAGATTCATGTGCTGCGTTTAACTGTACCAACAGGTTTACCGTCCAAACGAGATCACATGGGATTACCTTTCACAGGTGAGAAACAACAAATTAATCCATCAACGTGTATCATTCAATTTATTCCAGACCATTAAAGACACCGCCTTCCTCGTAGAATCATACGTCATCCTCGCCGCCATATTGGATAGGTCAAAGTGGAGAATAAAGATTAGCTGCGTTTAACTGTACCAACAGGTTTGCCATCCAAACGAGATCACATGGGATTACCTTTCACAGGTGAGACTGGAAAAATACTTTTCATTGTATTTGGTCATTATAATGTAATTTTACGAACAGATTTTTCTGACTTTGTGGCTAATATGAAGTCTCGCGCATAATAGTTTATGTGCATGCGTCCTTACTTCTTCTATTGTTCTGGTGTCTCCGAAGGGACCGTCTTACAGCGCCCCTAGAGGTGTGGCATGTGTATTGCATCGTTTTCAGCAAGCGTTGCGTTGCCATATGGACCTGATATTTTACTGATCATTGCCCATTTGGACACGATATATTTTTAAATAACATCTCGTTGCCGTTGTCGTGTGGATGTAGCCTGAGACAATAATAAGAACCAATCGTCTCCGATGGTTAAGTCACATTTGC
Source organism: Neoarius graeffei (assembly GCF_027579695.1). Taxonomy (NCBI): domain Eukaryota; kingdom Metazoa; phylum Chordata; class Actinopteri; order Siluriformes; family Ariidae; genus Neoarius; species Neoarius graeffei. Next base: position 49,805,795 of record NC_083569.1, on the reverse strand, counting down.
AGAATGGACGATGAACGTATTCCCAAGAAACTGCTGTTTGGGGAACTAGCCCACGGGAAAAGATCAAGGGCCCGTCTTAACAAAAGATGGAAGGACTGCACAAAGGAAGACTAAGGCCCTGTCCACACGGCAATGGATTCAGGTGAATCCGATACAATTGTTTATCGTTTCGGCCTGTCGTCCACACGGCACCGGCGTTTTGGGTGCCCCACAACACAGTCTTTTGAGAACGGGTTCCAGAGTGGAAAGATCTGGCAACGTTGCCGTTGCGAAGTCGTCTGGATGAGTAGAACGGATTTGTTTACGATGACGTCACAACCACATGACTGTGAGTGCTTCACGCCGGGTAGAAGTGTAACGAACTCGATGCGAGTTGTCAACAAATCCTATAACTTGGTTCATGAAACGCGCTTACAAAATATTTTCACTGTGAATATTTATTGTGTAATGGTGCAAAGTGAGAGAGAGAGAGAGAGAGAGAGAGAGAGAGAATAGCCCTTAGGGCAGAGTCAATCCCGCCAGCAAAAATAGGGGAAAAAAAGGAGCGATCTCACCTCTTCAGATGTTGGTTTAAGTCCTACAATACATTCCTCAAAAAGGGCGTAGAAGAACAAATTAATCCATCAACGTGTAGCATTCAATTTATTCCGGACCATTAAAGACGCCGCCTTCCGCGTAGAATCATACGTCATCCTCGCCGCCATATTGGATGGGTCAAAGCGGAGAATAAAGATGCCTCATTCATGTGCTGCGTTTAACTGTACCAACAGGTTTGCCGTCCAAACGAGATCACATGGGATTTAGGGATGGCGAAAACTAAAAAAAAATCTTGACTGACCACCGAGCCTCATTAGCCGGTTAAAGTCGGTTAACCTATGAGTTTAAACAGGGATGCAAACGGCGCGCCTTTTTCACAGCTCGTGCAGATCCGATTTTTTTTTTGGGGGGGGGGGGGGGGGGGGGGGGGCGTTGGAGTGTCTGAATAATTTCATCAGAGTAAAGTCTGTATTAAAATTACTACATAAGCAAATGCCGTTACAGTCCATGAAAAAGTCGGCATCTGCGCTTTTAGTTTGTGTGGAGAGATATGATCTGCAATAACATGCATTGTTGGCTACAGACCGAAACATACTTTCAGAATGCACTGGCCAAGGCAGGACTAAACTCCATGTGCCTTCTAATAATAATTTAAAAAAAACAAAAACAGAATAGTAATTTGTAAGCTAAAAAGCCTGTGTCTACACTTTTTTTCTTCCGCCGAGTGGCAGCTGTGTTCAACTGGGGCGGGACATGACTGAATGGGTGTTTCTGATTTGTCAGCTGTCTTTAACTGGGGCGGGACATGACTGAATGGGTGTTTCTGATTTGTCAGCTGTCGTCCTTACACCGCATGGCATGGCCCAAGCGTTTACAACACAGAATTCCAGGTTGTCTGTGAATATTCTCAGTCATCCAGGTCATAGTAACTATGGGTGGTAAAAGAGAGCAACTGGACTTGCTTGAAGATTCTTGAAGATGTTTCACCTCTCATCCGAAAGGCTTCTTCAGTTCTGTCTGACTGGTAGGGAGTATCAGGTATTTATCCTCTCATGGATGAAAAGCTCATCTAAGGTGTCGTTGAGTCATCCTATTGGTGTGGGTCACTGGGGGCTGAATGTGAATGGCCTCGAGAGTCGTTAGGGTGATCAATGGATTGCCCGTTAAGGTGATCAATGGAATGCTGATTCTCTCTGTCCTCCTGTGAGCCACTGAAAACAGCTGGGTTTTGGTGTGCATTCAGTTGTCTGGGAAGTGTGCCAAGGACTGCATTGTAGGTGGCTGATAAATTATGTCTTAGACCCCCACCTGACCCAGTAACACCCTGAAGCAGAAATTGGTCCACCCTAAGGACAGAATACCCAGACACAAACAGGACAACGTGGTGTATGCAATTCAGTGCAGTGAGCAATGCACGGACTCGTATATTGGTGAAACCAAGCAACCGCTCCACAGGCGCATGGCTCAACACAGGAGAGCCAGTTCCTCAGGCCAGGACTCTGCTGTCTACCTTCATCTTAACAACAAAGGACACTCATTTCAGGATTCCAACGTACACATTTTAGCCAGAGAGGATCGTTGGTATGAGCGAGGAGTTAAAGAAGCCATTTTTGTCAACCTGGAACGGCCATCACTGAACAGAGGTGGGGGTCTAAGACATAATTTATCAGCCACCTACAATGCAGTCCTTGGCACACTTCCCAGACAACTGAATGCACACCAAAACCCAGCTGTTTTCAGTGGCTCACAGGAGGACAGAGAGAACCAGCAATCCATTGATCACCTTAACGGGCAATACATTGATCACCCTAACGACTCTCGAGGCCATTCACATTAAGCCCCCAGTGACCCACACCAACAGGATGACTCAACGACACCTTAGATGAGCTTTTCATCCATGAGAGGATAAATACCTGATACTCCCTACCAGTCAGACAGAACTGAAGAAGCCTTTCGGATGAGAGGTGAAACATCTTCAAGAATCTTCAAGCAAGTCCAGTTGCTCTCTTTTACCACCCATAGAATTCCAGGTTCTCCGCTCCAAAATCGGCAGCTTCAAAACGATTGATTTTTTTTTTTTCACCGACAACCAAAAAAAATTAACCGGTTGACGTTGATTCGGTCAACCACCGGTCAAACGGTCATCGGTTAACATCCCTAATGGGATTACCTTTCACAGGTGAGACTGGAAAAATACTTTTCATTGTATTTGGTCATTATAATGTAATTTTACGAACATATTTTTCTGACTTTGTGGCTAATATGAAGTCTCGCGCATAATAGTTTATGCGCATGCGTCCTTACTTCTTCTATTGTTCTGGTGTCTCCGAAGGGACCGTCTTACAGCGCACGTAGAGGTGTAGCATGTGTATTGCCTCGTTTTCAGCAAGCGTTGCGTTGCCATATGGACCTGATATTTTACTGATCGTTGCCCATGTGGACGCGATATTTTTTTAAATAACATCTCGTTGCCGTTGTCGTGTGGATGTAGCCTTAGGCTACATCCACACGACAACGGCAATGAGATTTTTTTTTTTTAAATATCGCGTCCACATGGGCAACGGATCAGTAAAATATCAGATTCATATGGCAACGCAACGCTTGCTGAAAACGATGCAATACACATGCTACACCTCTATGTGCGCTGTAAGACGGTCCCATCGGAGACACCAGAACAATAGAAGTAGACGCATGCGCATAAACCCCTTCTTCTGTAGCATTAGCCACAAAGTTTTGATTATTAATCAGTAGCGTAAAACGAAAGATGCGGAAAGAGGAATGAATGGGGGTAGATGGAAGCCGGTATGCCAACATTCTGATATCCTCCAGAATTCTTTAATGGTCCGGAATAAATTGAATGCTACACGTTGATGGATTACTTTGTTCTTCTACGCCCTTTTTGAGGAATGTATTGTCGGACTTAAACCAACATCTGAAGAGGTGAGATCACTCTTTTTTTTTTTTTTCCCTATTTTTGCTGGCGGGATTGTTTTTGTTTTTGGAAAGCGCACGGGCGGTGCGCGGTTTGGTTATACTCAGTACTTCCGCAGTGTCTGGACTAAAGACTCTGCGCTAAGGGCTATTCTCTCACTCTTTCTCTCTCTCACTTTGCACCATTACACAATAAATATTCACAGTGAAAATATTTTGTAAGCGCGTTTCATGAACCAAGTTATAGGATTTGTTGACAACTCGCATCAAGTTCGTTACACTTCTACCCGGCGTGAAGCACTCACAGTCATGTGGTTGTGACGTCATCGTAAACAAATCCATTCTACTCATCCAGACGACTTCACAACGGGGCCGTTGCCAGATTTTTCCACTCTGGAACCCGTTCTCAAAAGATTTCGTTTTGGGGCACCCAAAACGCCAGTGCCGTGTGGACGCCAGGCCGAAACGATAAACAATTTTATCAGATTCACCTGAATCCATTGCCGTGTGGACAGGGCCTTAAAGATGTGTGGTTTTGATAACAACTGGCACCATCTAACAGTTGGCCGTGATACATGGCACGCCAAGACAAGACATGGCAAGGTTCTGATTGAAGCTCACCTGGCACAGCGAGCTGAGACGCGATGCCAACGACGTCACAACCGGGTCCCCACTCATCTGACATGATGTGGACCGCAATAGTAGTAGTAGTGGTGTTTGCGTGCATATTTGACGTGACCACAATAAAAACCCATACTTCTGTAGTCAGGCCCAGTGAGCCACCCACAGTATTACTGAATTGCTTAAAATGTGGATGATGCATCAAGTATAACCAATGAACACTGGGGTGGGCGTATCGATACCAAGGTGAGTATCGGAATCGAATCGATACTAGCATGATGAGATCGATACTTTCATCACAGTTTCTCTTCAATACGTCCAGTAAATTACTCGAATGTACTCAGAGTTCATGCGAGCGTAGTTTCTCTATAAATCTGTCTATGTAAACAGCGCACCTCTCTCTCTCTCTGCTGCTCACACCTTGCCCCTCCCCCTCCCTGCTTTGTCAGAGAGCAGAGAGTCAGAGCACTGACTGACAGCAGGCCGTGATGGCGGAGAGAAAGAGAAGCGCTGTGTGCACATTATTCACTGCAGTTGACAAAGACAATGACACATGTGATGTGTGCAGGAAAGTTATTCGCTACTGTGGTAACACCACCAATTTATTTAAACATATTAAAGCAGTTCACCCCAGAGAGAACACTGAACTGCAAAAAAAGTTGAGGAAGGGGGAGGGGGGAGAGCCCCAAACCCAGTCCAGACCTCCGACACAGACAGAGGTCTCTGGAAGAGACTCTTCAACCCAAAACTCAGGAATATCCAGGTAATCTCCAGCATAAAGTAATATTTTCACAGCGTAACTGGTGATCAGAGATGCAATTTCAGCAGACTAATTAAACTATAATCATATATTCAGCCAGTTGAAAAAAAAATGAGTTGTTTTACTGAAACTAAAAAAAAAAATACACTTATATAAAGATATGTCTCAAAACTGAAATATGAATATGGCTGAATATAAAAACCCTTTTGTGTTAACTGTTGAAGGAAAAATAGTATTCCTATTTAGGCGACATGCAGATTACAGTTACAGAATTAATTATCTTAATCATTTTGTTATGTCACCTAGATAATTCACAAAGAGCCAAGGATATCACGAAGAGCATTGCCGAGATGATCGTGAAGGACCTACAACCCCTCTCTGTGGTTGAACAGGAGGGTTTTAAGACTTTAATCAAGACACTTGATCCCCGCTACAGAATTCCAAGTAGGAAATTTTTCACAGGAGAGAAAATACCTTCAATGTATGAAGAGTCTCATCTCATCTCATTATCTGTAGCCGCTTTATCCTTCTACAGGGTCGCAGGCAAGCTGGAGTCTATTCCAGCTGACTACGGGCGAAAGGCGGGGTACACCCTGGACAAGTCGCCAGGTCATCACAGGGCTGACACATAGACACAGACAACCATTCACACTCACATTCACACCTACGCTCAATTTAGAGTCACCAGTTAACCTAACCTGCATGTCTTTGGACTGTGGGGGAAACCGGAGCACCCGGAGGAAACCCACGCGGACACGGGGAGAACATGCAAACTCCACACAGAAAGGCCCTCGCCGGCCACGGGGCTCGAACCTGGACCTTCTTGCTGTGAGGCGACAACACTAACCACTACACCACCGTGCCGCCCCTGTATGAAGAGTGTCGCTCAAAAATAAGAAAATGTCTGGATGCTGCTGACTGCGATATTGACCACTGATATGTGGATATCAAGAGCCACAGAGGCTTATTTAACTGTCACTTGCCATATTATTGATGAAAACTGGCAAATGCAAGCATATATGTGCTAGAAACCAGTAGTTTCTCAGGAAAGCACAGTGCTGATAATGTTTGCTCAGAATTAAAAAGAATCACAGATGAATGGGGCATAACTGCCAAAATTCAGGCTGTGGTCACGGATAATACTGCCAACATGGTTGCTGCTGTACACAGAGCAGGTTGGGCACATTATCCATGTTTTGCACACACCCTTAATCTGGTAGTGAAAGACTCCATTAAGACCCTCCCTGAGCTTCTCGACATCCAACACAGACGCAGTGCTATTGTAGATTTTTTCCATC